>NW_005871156.1:4053240-4071113 GCF_000147115.1 Myotis lucifugus
GCAGTGAGAATTCTAATCAGCCCCAGGACCTGGCTGCCTCAAACCCTCCCTCCTACCTTCCCAGCTGCCCCCACCCTTCCTCAGTCCGCGCCCCCCCCCCCGCCCCGGCCCCACCGGGTCCCAGCCCCACCCGCAGGCAGCAGGCCGGGCTGTAAGCAGAATAGGACTGAAGAGCAGGCCCTGGGAGAGAGCGCTGGAACTTGGACTAAGGCCTCCTGTCTCCTCCCGGTTCCCCAGATTTTCCCCAGCTCGCACCCCTCTCCTCTTCCTGCAGAAGCAAACCCTCCTCCCCACACGCAGCCAAGCCAAATACACAGGAACCAATTCAGCTTTCCAGAAGTTGAAGATCAGCTCCAAGCTGTGACTTGTTCTAAAATAATTGAGGGGGGTGAGAGGGTAGAGAAAGAGATGTGGGAACGGAGAGAAAAATTAAGGCTATTGGCTGCCTGTCGTTTGGCAACGAACCTGCCACAACAAAGTTTATAGCTTTCAGAGGCTTCAGAGGGGGAGAGGGGAAGCCCCTTATCCATGCCGATTTAAAGAACAACTCTTCATCCTATTCACTCTGCGTTCACCGGGGGATTTTGTTGCTCTAAGAACAAGAAACCAATAAATGATACCTCCTTCCAAATTGCCCCCAGTCTTCTCAGAGATGGACTCTTTTCAAGAGGAGTGCCTCTCTGACGCTGTGGATTAATAACAATAACAACTCACATTTGTGAGCAGCTTTTAACTTTTCAAAGTTATGCCTCCATCCATCATCCCACTTTATCCTCCTGACAGCCTGGCGATGCAGGTGGAGCCGGGATTATCGGGGCCAGCCTTCAGAGTAAGCAAAGCAGATTATGTACTCAGTGGGTCTGGGGCCCAGGAAGGGACCAACCACCTCAGAAGCCCTCCCGACAAATGGCACCTGAAAATCCCTCTCGCAGAGACAGCCTTTCCATTTCACAATGCAGATAAGGCCTAAGAAGTAAATACGCATGGGCCCAAAGATAACCCCTCGGCTGTGTAATGTGAGGTGAAACTCCAGGTGAGCCTTTCCTGAGAGCACATTTTAATAGGGGACAGAAATGGGCCACCCAGAGGGAGTGGAGGGAAATTGAGGTTAGGTCACAGTTTTGCCTATTGTCACCGGTAAGAATTGTTAACCCTATTTTATAGGTGGGGGGAAATTGTGGGGAGCCGGCATGGCCATGGCATACTCAGCCCCAGGGCGCCTTTTGTGCCATGACAGCTCAGCCTGGTTCAGTGACCCTGAGTGGGAGCGATGAAAGGCTTAGAAAAGACAGACATGAGAACGAAAGCTGGGTCTCGGTGGGACGCTGCTCCCCTGACGGACAGTGCCAGCCCCCACAGCTGTGTCTTTATTTTATAGCAGATGCCACGAGGCAAAGTAGGGGCGTGATCAAGATGTTTACAACATTCTCGTTGGTTTCAATCCTTATTCAACTACGTGCACCTGAACTCTATCACGCAGGCATGTGGGGCCACGTGTTCGGACCACAGGTTCAAGCTTACAGCTATAGCTGTTGGCTAATTGTGCTGGGAAGGCTCTGCCCTCCAGCTGGGACTTGCACGTGGCCATGAGAGGACTGTGCCCTCTCCTCAGTCCAAGGCTTGAACCTGTCCAAAACACTGTAGCTGCGCCCCATAGGAAATCAGGAAGTTAAGTCACGCATTCATTCATTCATTCATTCCTTGATTCAAATACTTTCTTGATGGGACAGATATGCCCAATGAGTCTGCTTGCAAGCTCTCTAGAGGTCCCTATTATTGAAGTGTTTCCTCAATAGTAAAGAGCAATACACAGGGAATCTCCTTCCAATAGACATGGCTGTGTCCATTTTGATGCCAGAACTCTGGTGGCCATCTTGGTACCAGGATAAGGTACCACGCTCATTGAGACAGGCAAATGGGAAGGATGTGAGACCCAGGTGATGTTTTTAAAGTACTGATTTGGGAACCAATCCTGAAGTTACCTGATGTGTCAGGTCTTCTTGTTGTGCAGGATGACAAATTATCCATATTGTTTAAACAATTCTGACCTGGGCTTTCTGTAACTTGCAGTCAAAACATCCTACCCAGTGTACAGGCATTCAAGCATAGCCTCGTAGAGATTTTTGTAAGGTCTATTTTAATGAATACCTTAAGAATTATAAATACTGTACCAATTTTTTTATGTTAGATAATTGAAAGTTTGTCACCAAGAGCAATATAAGCATACCTTTGAAATCCCATTTCACAAGAATTTGCCAAGCAGAAACAAATTTCACCTCAATTCATGCTAATTACGGTGGATTGTCAAAGTATTTCAAGTCCAAGGTTGACAGCCTCATAATTGAGGTGACCTAGTGTGCAATCCATCCAATATCACACACCCAGCCTGAGTGTAGAAATTATGCTCTGAAAGTCTACCAGGGCATTGTGGTGAGACCTCAGGGTGTCATTTCTGAGTATAAAGCCGAAATTCACTGAACAGTTCTCTAATTACTACATTGAAATAGCCTCTTCTACAAACAGGAGTAGCTCACCTCCCTGTTGTGTTTTCCAAAGATATAACTTGTTCAACTTCTTGCAGGCTAATAGAAAGCAAGGCCCTATGTGGAAAGAAATGCACATTTCTGCACACAAGGCCACAGGCGCAGGTTCACGTGGGATCTAGCTGGGCCAGCAGAGCTCCAGCGCCCCACCTGGATGTGGACAATCTGTCTTCTGTCTCTACCAGCTTGTGGTTCCCGGGATTTGGGCTCAGATACCTCCCCTATGCCAATTCCCTTTGGCAGGAAAGATGCCTTCTGGCATCACCATTTCTACTCCCAGTCCTTTACCACTGCCAACCTCCTCATGTTTTATCTATTTTTATTTGAATTGGTGATCAAGGGATTAACCCAGTTTATACAAACTCCATCTTCCAAAAGCCATTATGGTGTAGTTGCAATTGTGATATTTCACTCTCCAAATGAATCGAATTGGATTTTAATGACAGTAGATTCCATTAAGCAACACCTGATTGGGTTACTTCCTAGAAATTTCATCTTCATTTTTTCCTCCATCATGTTACCCAAAAAAACGCAGCAGGAGAGCTATCAAGGACTTCTGCCAAGCTATATGGATCCATCCTTGAAGTCATGGTCCCATTTTCTGCTGTTTCTAACAAGTCAAATATTTCTGTTTCATTCATTCATTCCACAGGACACTCTCACACAGTATCCGCTTCCATTGAAAAGGGAAAAATCAGTCATTTGTAAGTTACTTAGTAGTTCTAGGAAACTCTAATTCCTAGAAACTCTCACATGGGGCGTATAATTTATATGTAACTTTCTATTTTATTGGAATTTATTTTTAATAACATTAAAGCATTTTCTCCTTAGAATGGAAAAGCCAATCTGATGTTATATTTATTTACATAACCTGAATTAAGTCTGTGTAAGTCAAGTGAAGAATAAAACAATTACTCTGTAAATCAGTCTGAAGAGGTCCAGGTTTTCCTCCAACACCACCAGACTCGAAGCAGGTCACATCCTATCTGCAGAGGAGTGTATTTAGGATCTTGACAGAGTCCAACAAGACACGCCCCTGAGGGTCAGGGTATGCTTGTCTTGTCCCCACTATAACTCAAGGGCTGCACATGCACAGCTCCTGCCATATAACAGGTGATCAATTACATGCTTGTTGGAAGAACGAATAGACGAATGCTTGAGAATAACTGAGAAGTGCCCGGGCTGTGAATAAGCTACCCTGTCGCTGTATTCAACCAATCTGCTTTCCATTTCACCCTAGTATTCAGTGCCTTTGGTCAGAAGAGGGGAAAATGGTGAAGCCATCCTGCATAAATGGCTGTGTGTGTATAAGGCAGAGTGAGATAGATAAGAGAAGCATAAAAGAAATAGCAACTTTGTCTTTTACCCCTCATTCAAATCTAAATATTCAAATTTAGTTTCCCCTTCTCCAAATAAAGTCTTCATAAAATGAAACCTTGACTTGAAAGTGTGATTTAGCCCTTTAAATGAATGGAAATGTTTAAGTTCCCTCTGAAGAAGTTGTCAAACCACAGGTGAACCAGGAGATGGCAAAGATTTATACCACCACCAACTCTCCCCAAAAGCATCATTTGAGGCTTCGCCCCTGTATAGCATATCTGAACTAATCAAATGCTAATCTGCATTTCTCATATGGAAAAGTATTTATTGAGCATCTACTGTGTATGATATTCTCTGAGTTATATAGAACACAAAATATAGGATGTAGATTTACACTAACTCAAGAAGCTTACATTTTGCTGGGAAGATAAGGCCAGTGGAAATAAAAAAGCACCACAGTGATTAGTTCAACAAGGCAAAGCATAAAAACAGACAAGTTAATGGGAAGAAAATAAGTGCTACACTTTAGAAGAATGCATTATAAATCTCCCTCTTACTAAAGAGAGCAAGCCAAAATGCAAACTATTTTAAAGAGACTCCTAAATAATAAATTACATATTTTAATGGACAGCTGCAATATTATTGTAAAAAATGCTGAATTACGGATATTAGCCATGAAAAGATACATTCCCAGTTTTCTTCCATAAGAGGGATTTTTGACCCAATGCTATTAAGTATTTAAGAATGTGTTGTTTGCTTTTTAACATTAAGTATCTGTTCATGTGTTATTTTCATAACTTAAATAAATATTTTAAAAACTTAGGAATAAACCCTAATTTAGTTTCTAATCACCTCCTGAAGTCTATTTGGGATCATTTCTCAACATTCCTCATGCTAATAGGGCACATTAAACTACATTTGGACAAATGTTCAGAATGGAATATTTGAATAATAACCTTCTTATGTTTTGATAAGTGCTCATTCACATACGTAAGACAAAGAATTACAAGTTGGAAAATAAATGAATTCTGACACATCAAAAGCGTTTTCCTTCCTCTGATATTTTTATCTGTTTTTTTGGCCTGGATTTTGAAATACAGGAGAATGTTATCATGAATTCCAAATATAATTATGTGTTTCTAGAAAAGAGACGTCATTATTTGATAGCACAAATGGCTTTGGTATGATAGCCAATGCCATTTCCCCCACTTTGTTCTTGTAAGTCGTCCTAATTGAACACTTGGAGGAGACTCAGGCCCTATCCTCTCAGGCAGAATCAGAAATGGCATTAAAGCTCTGATAGAACATCCTGCTAAAAGATTACTTCTACATGATAATTAAATCAAAAACCAGGCTTAAAGGTGAGGAACAAATGCTAATCTTATATTCTCCTCCCAAAGAGAAAATGACATCACTTCAAAACACAAGGAGTTTGTCTTTTTTCAGATACGGAACAAAAACAAAACAAAAAAGGATCAGGGCTCATGTCCTAATCTTCTTGATTTCACTCCAAATGGAAACTACGCCTAGGGAACTCTGGGTATGGCATCGTATCAGGTTAATACCAATTCACTACGTCCACCACAAGATTCATACATGCGCACTGGGCAGAATATGACATGTGTATAAATATCCCTTGGCACTGATTTTGTTTAAACAAGTATTCTCCTTGGCTGCTCACTAACACCCTAAACAGAGTTTGTAGAATTTTTTATATTTACTCCCATTTATTCTGGCCTCTACAGGGGGTGCAAACAGCTGGAAAACGGGTGCCTCAGAAAGTTGCCATCTGCCTGGGCCTGTGACCAGCATACAAATGTTCCCCCTCTTTAAGCTAAAGGCTCAGGAATAATAAAAAGGGAAATTCTTCAATACCTGTTTCCTCCTTCCTTAACAGAACCTCCCTCTTTTGGGGAATAGCCAATGGCACAGCTGCCAGCAAAGGCCAATCAAAAAGGGATTTGAAATTACTCCTCTCAAAGCTTGTAACAGTCCCCACATTGCTCTCTCCATCACAATTCATGGGAACTTTTGGATTGAAAAAGAATGCTAATGAAGATCCACTCACTTCTTGACTTAACCTGTTACTTCCACAGTGGGGTATACTCAGAGCACCCTCACCCACATGGATTCTAAAACATGATTGTCATAAAAATTCCCCATCCTCTGGGAAGATTAGACTCAACATAGGCAGGGGTAAACATACCAGGCCAAAAAGAACTGTTCACAAGCAATGAGAATGGGAAAATGGAAAATAAACTCTACATGAGGCAATCCATGTAACTAGGTATCACAAGGACATACTCAGGCCACCCCTGCGTGCCCACTTCAGGAATTAGAGAGGCATCTTATTTATATAAGGCCTCTGAATCCCCTTAGACCTACATGATTTGAAGGTTTATTATTAGAGAGCTATACATTGAAATCAAGACACTACGCACGCGCCTAGCGCGTGCACACACATATACATGGTGATAGTGGCTGCCTTAGTAAGTCCTGGAATTTGCCCTAATGGGAAGAGGATCTAGGATCTAACTTTGAATCACAGATTCTGTGGAAGAAACACAGCACAGTATTGGGTGTGGCACCAAATTTACTGCCCAGTCCCAGAAGCACTCAAAGCTTTCTCAATAAAAGAAGCTGTAGTAAGAGGAAGAGAGGGGGCAACACTGGAAGAGACAGACCATCTAAGGTAAATTAAAATAGACATTACTGGGTTTAAAAAACAAGACCCTACTCTATGCTGCCTATAAGAGACTCACTTCAGCTTTTGGGATACACATAGACTCAAGGTGAAGGGATGGAAAAAATATTCCATACAAGTGAAAACTAAAAGAGAACAGGGGTAGCTATACTTATGTCAGAAAAAAAAATAGGCTTTAAACCAAAAACTATAACAAGAGATACAGAAGGTCATTATATAATAATCAAGGGGTCAATTCATCAAAAAGATATAACAATTATATATATACACACAAACACACACACACATACACACACATATACGGGGTGGGCAAAAATAGGTTTACAATTGTAGGTATGGGAAACAGTTTATTCTTGTATTATTATTTATTAGCTAGAGGCCCATTGCACAAAAAGATTCGTGCAATAGGCCTTCCTTCCCCTGGCTGCCGGCACCGGTTTTCCTCTGGCACCTAGGACCCAGGCCTTTGCTCCGACCATAGCGGAGAAGCCAAGCCTCTTCAGTCTTCAGTCTTCAGACTTCACTCTGCACCTGTGTATGCAAATTAACCGCCATCTTTGTTGGGTTAATTTGCATAGTCGCTCTGATTGGCTGGTGGGCATAGCGGAGTGACACCAATTTGCATGTTTCCCTTTTATTAGTGTAGATTATTACATTCTTTTCCACACAAACAACTACAAATCTACTTTTGTCCCACCCTATAGAGAAAATACTAAAAGACTCCACCAAAAAATTATTAAAGCCTTAAGATAGCCCAGCTGGCATGGCTCAGTGGTTGAGTGTCGACCTATGAACCAGGAGGTCACGGTTTGAGTCCCAGTTAGGGCACATGCCCGAGTTGCGGGCTTGGTTCCCAGTTGAGGGCATACAGGAGGCAGCTGATCAATGATTCTCTCTCATAATTGATGTTTCTGTCTCTCTCTCCCTCTCCCTTTCTCTCTGAAATCAATAAAAATATTTTTTAGAAAACAATCTTAAGATATTCTCCTAGCCAGTGTGGCTCAGTGATTAGCATTGACCCATGAACCACAGTTCAATTCCCAGTCAAGGCATATGCCTGGGTTTTGGCTCAGTCCCCAGTGGGGGGCATGCAGGAGTCAGACAATCAATGATTCTCTCTCATCATTGATGTTTCTGTCTCTCTCTCCCTTTCCCTTCCTCTCTCTGAAGTCAATAAAAACATATTTAGGAAAATATAAGAAAAAAAAGAATCACCAAATTCAATAAATTTGTAAGCTACAAAATCAATATACAGAAGTCAGTTGCACTAACAAAATACCTAAAAAAAAATTTTAAGCTCATTCACAATAGCATCAAAAACAATAAAGTACTCAGAAATACATTTATTCAAGGAGTTGAGAGATCTATACACTGTAAACTTTGATGAAAAAGATTAAAAGTAAGACACAAGCAAATCAAAAAATATCCTGTGTTCATGGATCAGAATTAATATTGCTAAAATATCTACACTACCCAAAGCAACCAATAGATTAAATGCAATTCCTATCAAAAGTCCAATGGCATTTTTTACAGAAATAGAAAAAAAAATCCTAAAATGTATATGGAACCACAAAAGACCTTGAACAGACAAAGCAATCCTGAGAAGGAAGAATAGAGATGGAGACATCACACTTCCTGATTTCAAACTATATTACAAAGCTGTAGCTATTCAAACAGCATGGTACTGGCATAAAAACAAACACATAGACCAATGAAACAGAATCAAGAGCCCAGAATATACCCTGGCATATATGGCCAACTAATATTTGCCCCAGAGTTAGAGCTTCGTAGAGATCTGATATTCTCTTCTGTAAAAACTGTGGGCCTTGCAGTCACAGTATCAAAGATACCAAACCATGAAGGACACAATTGATAGACCTGACCACAAACAAGATTTTTTTAATTTTGTAGGTTAACAATATTACATAAAATTAAAATATACACCACAAATGGGGAAAATAGAATATTTGACAAGCAATAGGTTGGTGTCTTTAACATACATAGACCTCTTTACTAAATTAAAAAAATTCACACCACCAGAAAAGTAAGTAAAAGGGACAAAATCAGGAAAATGAATGATAACAATCCTATATAATAAAGAGGTAATATGCAAGATGGCCACATCCATGTCATCACAAGATGGCCGCCCCCACGTTGTCACAAGATGGCTGGCAGGGGAGGGCAGTTGGGAGGGACCAGGCCTGCAGGGTCGGCCATCCCTCTAGGGGTCCCAGATTGGAGAGGGTGCAGGCTGGGCTGAGGGACACCCCCTCTCCAGTGCACGAATTTCGTGCTCCGGGCCTCTAGTATGAATATATAAGTAATATTCAACTTTATTAATCAGAAAGTACAAATTAAAGCAATAAGTTTTTTCCATCAGGTACAACTTTAAAAATGACCAGAGACTTTCTTACATACTACTGGTAAAAATATAAATTAACACAATGTTGCTGCAAAGAAATTTGGGAAACACATGAAAACCTTAGATATTCATTTTTTAAAATATATAATTATTTATTTGACTCAGTAATCACTTTAACACTAATAATCTCACTTCTATGAATATATTCTAAGGAAATCATCAGGAATGTGGGCAAAGATATGGATGGCATTTATAATGGTGAAAAATTGGAAAGTACCTAAATATTAAAAAAATAGAAAATGACTTAATACATTAAATAATGAAATACCATATAGCTACTCAGAGAAATGTGGGAATGATGTATTTATTGAGATAGAGTAATAGTCATGGCATGTTGTTAGATGAATAGCGGAGGCACAAACAGGATATACAGTATGAGTCACTTTTGTGAGAAAGATAGATAGACAGATGGGTAGATGGTTGGATGAGTAGGTGAGTGGATGGATGGATGGATGGATGGATGGATAGTGGATGGGTAGGTGTGTGGATGGATGGATAGATGGGTAGATGGAAATAACTGGGAGATGCTACATATCTTTTAGGAGAGAATACCTCTTCTCTACAACAAGTTTCCTTGAGGAAAGATTATCAATAAATCATCCTGGTCTCTCTCCATCCCCTTTAACTCATTCCATCTCAGGGGAGGAAGAGTGAGTCGTCTGGTTGATAGGTCTGGGCAGAATAGCTGAGGTGTATTTCGTACTCCTGGGTGTGATCTGGTTGCAGTGAGCACACAGTCTTCACTGCCTGTGGGCCAGGAGTCTTACCAAGTCCAACGCCATCTCTGCTAGGGTGGGTCCTATCTTAAATTGAGCCCATTGACCCATCGCATTCCCCTGTTCACAGTTCATAAATCCTCAGGCTGTCTGGGCTGAGCCAACCAGGTGGTGCCTTCGAATGCTGGGGGGAAACCTCTGCACCCGTTTCCCTGGGTGTGGGCTGAGAAGCACATGGCTCTGGGGTTGTCGGCTGGCTTAAAATTCAGCTGACACCACAGAAGGCTGAACAGAGGGACAGCAGAGAGTCACTCAGTCAAACCAACCTTAATGATCCATGTGCACTGATTACAAAGAAGAACCAAGAGTGGGACTAGAGTCAGACAGCCTGGGCTTGGGTCCTGGGTCTGCCACTTTTCTTACTGGGTCATCTGGGTAAATTCAGCCTCTCTGACCCTGTTTTCTAATCTCTAAAATGGGGATAACAATAGTGCTTCCTCCTGGAGTTACCAGAGGATGAAATGAGACCATCTGTGTAGAACACTTTGTACTGGGCCGGCTCACGGTAACTGCAGGATACGTTGTTATTTTTGTATCCCAAAACGCTGTACCAGCCCTGGCCAATGTGGCTCGGTTTGTTGAGCATCGTCCCGTGCACTGAAAGGTCACCGGTTCGATTCCCATTCAGGGCACGTGGCCGGGTTGTGGGCTAAATCCCCGGTGGGGATTTAGTGGGGCCGTCCTGACCTGCATCTCATACAGCTCCGGGCTCTGGAGCAGCCGGGTTGGCCCGGCACCCAGCTGCCGGTAGCAGTGGCCAGAGGGAATGTGCCTCCTTCCCTTGGCTCTGCCTTTCCTGCCTCAGCCCCACCCCGCTCCTCACTGCCTCCTCTCCGGCTCTTCTTTCTGAGGGGCACATCTTTATGGTTCGTGTTTATTTCCCTCTCTTTCCCTTCTCTCTATATTGTAATCATTCCTACACCAAACACTTTCTATTCTCATAATTTTTTATTTGATTTTTTTTTTATTGATTTCAGAGAAGAAGGGAGAGGGAGAGAGAGATAGAAACATCAATGATGAGAGAGAATCCTTGATCGGCCGCCTCCGGCACACCCCACACTGGGGATCGAGCCCACAACCCTGGGCATGTGCCCTGACCAGGAATTGAACTGTGACCTCCTGGTTCATAGGTTGATGCTCAACTACTGGGCCAAGCCAGCCGGGCTATTCTCATGATTTTTAAAAATCTTTTGCCCCCAAGCTTATAGTCACATCTTCAAGGCTAATTTTTCTTTGTTATGAAAGTAATATGAAATGAGAGTTAGGGGGAAAGTGACATTAAAACATTACTAGGAAAAAACAAACAAAGAAAGAACAACAAAAAACTCATACCCAACACAGTGTCCTCCCAGAGAGCAGGGAGCAGGAGGTCGGAGAGAGGGAACACGGTATCCTTCTGGGATGCTCTGCAGCCAGCTCTGGGAAAAGGGGAGAGTCCTGAGGAGAGAGGACAGGGAGACAGGAGGGAGGGCATGGCCTTCCTTTGTCCTCCAGCCTGGCTCGGGAGCTGGATGAGGAGCAGACAGGGCCCCCTTCTGTTCCAGGCCTTCTGTTCCGGGAGGTGCTAACTGGCTGGCAGGCCCGGGTGAAAGGCAGACACAGAGAAAAGCAGAAGGCAGGAGGGTGACAAAGTAGGTGCGAAGGCCCCTCACAGAGCCGGGAAGAGTCATTCGCAGGTGGCCCGATGGGCCGGGGAAGACGCCCAGAGCTGCACAGCTCTGTGCTGAGGAGCAGGGGACCCTCCTGTCTCATAGCTAAAAAGCAGGAGGCTGCGGAAGAACAAGGAAAGGCTCCCCTCGGCTGTTTGCATCACCACGGGGAACTTCGGCCCCTGCCCTGCCGTTTCAGTGTCTGCCTGCTGCCTGGAGACCAAAGCCCTGGACCCCAGGCTGTGATCCAGCCCTGGGCGTCTAGCCTTCCTCCCATGGCGGCCTGGCCTGGCGGCAGAGCAGCACACACCATGCTGGGCCAGAGGTTCGGACAGCACGGGGGACTCGCTCGGGTGCCCCAGCATTTGGTAACAAGCTTAGTCTCTGAAACAAGCAGGTAAAGGCCTCCTAAATCAGCACAAAGTGAGGCAAGAAGCCGCCTGAGCCCTGCCTGCTAAGTCCGGCTAAGTCTCTCCAGGTGTAACCCACGTGCACAATTTTTTTCATCCCCACGGATTGCCTTTTATTAATTGTGGTGAAAAATACACAACATAAAACTTACCATCTGAACCATGTTAGGTGTACAGCACATGAGCATTAACTCCATGCACACTGTTGGGCGTCCAATCTCTAGAACCTCTTCACCCTGCAAAACTGAAACTGGACACCCACTGAGCGACAGCGCCCGTCCCTGGCAACCACCATCCTACTTCCTGTTTGTAAGAGTTAGACAATTCCTATTCGTGGAAGCATGCAGTATTTGTCTTTTTGCGATGGACATTTCATTTAACGTGATGTCCTCCAGGCCCATGTATGCTGTAGCATGTGACAGGATGACCTTATTGTTAAGTATGAATCCTATCCCACTGTACATAGAATGGGAGGTTTTGCTGCACCCTTTTACTGGTGAATGGGTGACAAGGGAATGGACTTGTGAAAATACACCGGGGTTGGTTAAGCTGCTGCCCAGGGAGGGAGACACGGCCTCTGGACGGCTCACATACCTGAGTTGGCCCATTCATTTGTTCATTGATGCTTATGCACCAGGTGTGTACCAAGAACTGCCACGTCCAGGGAACCGGATGTGTGAGGGAAGGCAAATGGAGTCCCCGCCCTCATGGTGCTTCTCGCCCGGTAGGGGACCAACACACCAACAAGCCCCCAGAGGCCCCCGCCCAATGCCCCTGTGAGAGGAGTCCTGGGTGTGGAAGGAGCGCAAGGGGCAGGCAGTTCTCGGGACCTGGGCCTGGGGGACTAACCAGGTAATGACAGGGAGGTGGGCATTGGAGTGGGAGCAAGAGCAGGTACAAAAGTTCAGAGAACACACCTGGTGTGATGTAATAGGAAGCATCGCCTACACACTATTCTCGCCAAAAAAAATATTTGAATCTAATGAAATCTCTAGTCAGAGTTTCTTAACATCAGCAGTATATCTATCTATATATAGATAGATAGATAGATAGATAGATAGATAGATAGATAGATATATCTATATATATAGATAGATATATCTATCTATATATATATATATCCCGATGATTTGGTGGGTGGTGGTGGTGTAGGGTGTTTAGCAGCGTCCTTGGCCTCTGCCCACTAGATGTTAGTAGCACCCACCCAGTTGTGATGACCAAAAATGCCCCCAGATATCGCCAAATGTCATTTCAAGAGCAAAATCGCCCCCAGTTAAAAAGCAAACGTGTACCATAAAATGTAGAAGTAGTGAGGGCTTCAGGAGTGGTTTGATCAGGGCTCTGACTCTTTCTCTGCATTTCCTTCATCACTTGCCTCTCCCTTTGTCAGTGTCATCCCACGTCTGGCTTTATTCAAGTTATCAAAGCGGCTACAGCAGCTCGGAACCTCACAACCACATACACTGACCAGAAAAACCAAGTTTCTTTTTCCCCAACCACTGAACAGAGGCCTGACTTCACTCGAACTGGGCTAACTTAAATTCTTCTCCTCTCCTATCCCAATTTCTGTAATCAGGGGAAACGCAGCACAGACTGGCTTGAGTTAATATTATATACATCTACCCCTGAATCAACTCATTCATTTATTTTAAAAATATTGAATGCCTACTATTGTAGCCACCCATGTATACTTATAGAACATTTCTTCTGTTTAAGCTGATTTAAGGAGGTTCTGTTCTTTGAAATTAACAAAAAGGACTTAATTAAGACCCAGACCACGTATGGAGCATTTTAAGAAAGGGCTCCGATGATCAGAATAACCCTCAAATCGGTCAACCAGTTGCCGGAAGCCAATTCCAGCATGTCAGCAAGGGCTGAATCATCTGGAGATGTCTGAGTACATTTCCCAAAACCTGAAAAGGATGCATAAAATGATTGCTTGCTGCCAGACAGCTAAGGGCATCTTAATCTACATGTTATTGCCTCCTACTGACCAAACACCTAAACAGCCGTGGGCAATTTTCCCCAATCTGACAATTGATTCTGTATACCTAACCCTACCCTTTGATGGGTATATCTATCTCGCCTTAGGACAATTTGTGTGAATAAATAGCAAGGGGTCCTGAGACAAAGATAACTTAGTTCCTTTAGCTAAGTCTTCTCTGGCTCCCCGTAATGCCTTTCAAAATTATGTTTCGTCTCTGGACTCTTTACTAAGTTACACACAGCCCTTCTCCAGATTCCTGAACCCTTCTAGATGCTGGAACAAGACCACCGGCACCAGTATATCAAATAAGATGCCCGGATTGTAGTGGTCAAAACAGCATCATTCGTCGTCTCCCACCATCCCTTTAAACTTTACGTAGGAAGGTATCACCTCTTCCTCAGATGAAAATGCCACCAGTTGTTTTGCCTACTCATAGGCCAGAGACAATCCTAAATCACCGTAAATCCCAAACACAGTCTCAACTCCAAAATACGGAGGCCAGGTTAACATTTGGGGTCTACTTTCCTGAATAATATTTGGGATATATTCAAACTAAAAAAAGTATTCGTTGTTTCTCTGAAATGTCGACTGGGCATCCTGCATTTCACAGGCAGCCCAACCGCATCTTGAACATCCTCACAACATGGTGGCGGCTTCCCCAGAGCCATGAGCAATCCCAGAGAGGAGGAGGAGCCACCCCTTTCATGGCCTAGTCTCGGAGGTCCCACTCTTTTACCGCCACCAGATTCTATATTCATTAGAAGCAAGTCACTAGGTCCAGGCCACACTCGAGCAAAGGGAAACTAAGCATCATCTCTTGAAGGGAGGATTGAATTTGGGAGCATGTTTTAAACCATAATAATCCCACGTCTTCCTTCCTGCCCAAGCTTGGCTGCATTTCGGACTAATGTAGAAAGATTCAAAAAGTAGTAATACCTAGATCCCATTCCCTGATATTCTGACATAATGTGTCTGCGTGCTACATGGGCATAAGGATTTCTTTTTTATTTTATAAGTCTCTGTTGTTGAAGTATTACACATGTCTCCTTTTTCCCCCATTGATCCTCTCCAGCCTGCCCCCGCCCCCTACCCCAGGCCTTCTATCACCCTATTATCTGTGTCCATGGGTTATGCATATATGCATACAAGGTCTTTCGTTGTTATTCCCCCACCACGCATCCTCCTCCGCCATTCCTCTGAGATTCTGCTCTGTTGGACGCACAGAACAGAGTGCAGAGTAGAGGGTTTTTTTTAATCTCAGGTGAATATAATGTGCCTGGGGATTGAGAACCACTGAAAAGGTTATATAAAACAAATGACCACTAGATGTCGCTGTCCCCAAAGGTTTGAAGAAAAACCAGTCTCACGCTGTCAATGACAAAATTCCCACATAGATAAACAGGCTTTCTTTTGTCAGATTTTGGACCCACAGAAAAGCCCAACAATATTCCTCAGTTTCTCCTTGGGTTGAATGAAACAAGTCACATGAAACCGAAGAGTATTAGTCCGCTAGGGCCGCCATAGCAAAATACTACAGGCTGGGTGGCTGACACAACAGAAATGTGTTTTCTCAATTCTGGAAGATGCACGTCCAAGATCAGGTGTCAGCTGACTTCTTCTGAAGCCTCGCTCCTTGCCTTGTAGACCGGTCGGCCACTGTGTCCTCACAGCGCTGTCCCTTTGTCTGTGTTGTCTGGGTCCTAATCTCTTCTTATAAGGACACCAGTCATGTTGGATTAGGGCTCATTCTAAGACCTCTTTAACTTAATTATCTCCTTAAAGGCCCTTTCTCCAAATACAGTCACATTTCTGAGTACTGGGGGCTGGGGCTTCAACATATCCATTTTGAGGGGACACAATAACACCAAGAAATCAAAACCAACCCAGTTGGTTCATTAATTGCAAAAGAACTGTTTCCCAGCCATCCACAGCTCTACAGCTCTCTAGTCTAGGGTGATAGCAATGGAGAGTCGTTTTAAGCTCCTTTCGAAGGCCATACCTGTTATTCGGTTTTAATTCAAAGTTTTTCTAAGTAGTTTACACACACTTAAAATTAAAATATTCATTCGGTTATTTAACCCTATTTCCTGAACTGGGACACCAGAGCTAAAAAAAAAAAAAAGGGGGGGCGGGAGCAACATCCTGAGAAAGAGATCAGAGTAATGTTGTTAGTGTGTGGTAGGAAAGTACATTTTCATTCTTATTTTTTTTACAACACAAGCAATGCACACGTTCAATGAAAACAAATTGGAAAGTACAATACAAAAAATTGCTTAGTTATCAAAAACACTACCGCCCTGGCCAGTGTTGCTCAGTGGTTGGAGCTGCAACCCAAGCACCAAAGGGTCTCAGGTTTGATTCCCCGTGAAGGGTAAGTTGGGCTCCTGCAAGAGGCAACCAATCCATGTGTTTCTCTCACCTCTCTCTCTCTCTCTCTCTCTCTCTCCTCCCCCCTCCCTTCCACTCTCTGAAAATCAATGGAAAAAAATATCTTCAGGTGAGGATTAAAAATTTTAAAGAAAAACAAATTTTTTTAAATACTCCACTACCAAAGTAACGCTTAGAATATATCCATCAAGCCTGGCCCGTTGGCTCAGGTGGTTGGCTGTCATCCCGTGCACAGAGAGGTTGGAGAAATCGCTGGTTTGATTCCCCCTCAGGGTTGCGGGCTCACTCGGTCCCTATTAGGGAGGTAGCCGATTGATGTTTCTCTCTCCCTTCCTCTCTCTGAAATCAATAAAAACATTTAAATATGGTTCAAGACTTTTTCTCCCTATATATGTGTGTGTCCTCTAAAACAAGGAACCATATTGTTTCGTGACCTGTTTTTCTTCACATAAAATATCCTGAGCACTTTTCCATACCAATATAAACGTGGTGAACACTTGAGAAAAGTGAATTTATAATTTTATTTTGTGTATAGATAAAAGTTACACATGTACACGATCAAAATTTAAAACCCCAGGCTTCAAGTGCCTCAACCCCCAGGACGTTCACCTGTACTTCAGCTACCCACACGCATCACTGCACACACACCTGTGTCACCTCTGTCACCGCTAACCACGGCCTCCTGCCCTTTGACCTCTCTTGCTTCCTCCCTTCCCCAGCCCTGTTCTCTGCCCCTCCATCTGCTCTCAGCAGAAGACCTGCAATCCTGCCAGTGCAGCCAAGACTTCTCTCCCTGCCTCTGGATCCCATCCCCACCCCCTGGGGTGGTCCAGGCTTCCGGTTCTCTCTCATCAGTACTCCATCTGTCTCACCTTTTTCTCTACATGGTCTTTCCCATCAGTATCTAAACTCGGCCAAATCCCTCTCATCTTTAAAAAAAAGAGAATTCCATAGGTATGAATATTTGTTTTCTGGAAGATACATAAGAAATTGATCATAATTGTTACTTTTAGAGACAAGAACCAGTGGTATGAGATGAAAGGGACTCAGAATTTCACTCTTCATTGTATACATTTGCTGTAGGATTTTAGTTTTTTACCACTTACATGTAATATTTTCTATTCCCTGAACAATCCCTACTCATTCTTGAAAACACAGCTCAGAAGTTATATTATACTAGAGGCTCACAAAATTTGTGCATGGGGAAACGTCCCTCAGCCTGGCCTGCACCCTCTCGCAATCCAGGACCCCTTGGGGGATGGATCGGGCCTAAACTGGCAGTCGGACATCTCTCTTGCAATCCAGGACCACTGGCTCCTAACCACTCACCTGCCTGCCTGCCTACCTCAATGCCCCTAACCACTATGCCTACCTGCCTGATCACCCCTAACTGCTCACCTGCCTGCCTCATCACCCCTAACCACTCTGCCTGCCTGCCTGATTGCCCCAACTGCTTGCCTGCCTGCCTGATCGCCCCTAACCACTCTGCCTGCCTGTTAGCCCCTAAGGTTTTGTCCGGAAGGACGTCCAGAAGGTCGTTCAGCTGTCAGTCTAATTAGCATATTACACTTTTATTATTACAGATGGAACGCCTTCCCTGACACCCCTCACAGAGCACCAGGCAGGGTCCTAGGCCTCAGGGACACAAGGGAAGTAAAACACAATTAGTTGCTG
>NW_005871156.1:4071645-4135211 GCF_000147115.1 Myotis lucifugus
CCCCGGAGGTAGACTAGGAAGACAGGCCAGATTCTTAGCCAAGCACGAGGAGCGCCTAGCCAGGGACTTCTTCGGTGTTCTCCCAGTCAAGGCGCGTTCACTGTCTCCCTGCCATGGAAATGAAGGGCCACGTGGTGCGATCCCAGAGGCTGACCCTCACAAAAGCTTGATGCCCTTCACACACGACAAGCTGTATTGGACAATGTAATCATTGCCCATTCTGTTCACACCCCTTTCTGGGAGAGTAACCCCTAACCCTGGTCCCTGTCCTCCACACCCCCGTGTCTAGTTGGAAGCAGGGGAGGCAAGAAAGGCCAGTGTGTGGACTGGAGAGTGACCTGGAGCCAGGCTGACTAACCGTCAGTAGAAAGAGCTGACAGGAAGGGAACCCGAACCACCCCCTCCCCCTGCCGGATCCCCAGCAGAGACCTTCGCCAGGGCCTGATCGCTCCTACCTGCTTGCCTGCCTGCTCCGGATGGGGCGGGTAGAGGGGGAGTGGTTCTGGTTTGGATTACTCAGCAACTCTTTTCACCATGAGGTGGAAAAACAGGGGTTGGGAGTAACAGGATGGGGGAGGCGGGGGAGGGGTGTGATAATCAAACCAATTAGTTCCTTGTAAACTGCTCAGGTGGAAAACTGTAGGCAAACAATGAACCCATGGGCTAAACTTTGATATTTTAATTATCCTCAATACGCACAAACAAAACAACAATATTCAGTTTAAAACCATACATATTTCACGGATCTTGTTTCCTGGGGCTGTTTCATTAAAATAGTATTCCCCAACACATACAGCAACTTCTTCCCGCATGTTTCCTCACCGCGCTCCACAAGGGGGAGCCGCAGGTCCTGTTTGGACGTATTTCTCCCTGCCCCACAAACCTCATCCAAGCAGAGTGAGAGCAAAATATTACAGGCCTGGTGCCACTAAGCCAGCTGGCAGTTCCTGAACTTTCTATCGAGCACTAGGATTTTTTGGCAACTTACTTAAAGCGAATAAGAGATGGACACCTGTCCTTTAAAAATATGAAACTGAGGAAAATGGAAAAAAGCTTTCTACTCATTGCAGTCCATAATACCATTGCATGTAGATATATATTTATTGAACAGTTTTGTTCTGAAGGGTATGATAAAATAATAATTCTACATGGTAATTATAAATTAACTAGAGGCCCGGTGCATGAATTTGTGCACTGGTGCGGTCCAGCCGGCCGCCCCAATGGGGGCCATCGGGGGCGGGCCAGCTGGGGCAAGGGGCCAAGGGTGGTTTGCTGGCCGGCCCCACCCCCAATCGGATGGGAGTGCCCACTCAGGGGCAGGGCCGGGCGGGGCGAGGGGCCACGGGCGTTCTGGTTGTTCCATCATTTGGCCAATTTGCATATTACCCTTTTATTATATAGGATTGGTATTTTAATAGGAAACTTACAACTTATTTTTAAAGTTATTTTTAAAATATTAGTGCATGGAAATTAGTGCCCAAGAGATGGTTGTTAATACCACGCTGTGAGGCATTTTGAATACCAGGTTAAGGAGGCTGGAAGTCCTAAATATTTTCAAGCCAAGGAAATTATGGACCATGAGGAAGATTTACTTGGTGGTGGTGTGGGAGATGATCTGGAAAAGCACCTCAGAAACTGGCCAGGTGGGCAGCTTTGAGTGATGGAGTGGCAGGGGGCAGACTTGGGTGACACGGGGGGGAAGAAAGGAAACATACATGAGATTATGAAGGAAGAACTGACAAGACCTGGTTCCTGATTGAAGAGGTGGAAATGGGAAGGGATTGGAAGCAAGTGAGGAGACAGACTCAAAACTGGCTGTGGTTCGAGGCAGGAGCAGCAGGGGAATGACAATTCACTCGGAATTCAGCCCCTCGGTCAACCCCCATTGTTTAGACCTGGCCGCATCACGTGCATTTAGCAAACAGTAGAACATGCATGTGTGACATGGTACATATTTGACAGCGACTCTGCAGCACCTTCCACCTGGGCTCTGCCACACAGACTGTGAGGACTTTAACTGTGTGATGGTAAAGACACAGGATGCTACACGGTCGTCAGCAAAGGCATGGCCCTGGCATTCTTGTTCCAATGGAGTGGAGTGGGGACATGCGCCCGGATGGGATGGGATGGGATGGGATGGGATGGGATGGGGTTGGGGCAGGTCCAGTCCAGTTCATATCTTCTGACTTCTCCATCTCCCTTGAGCCTGAATCCCTTTTGGGGAACAAACCTTCGTATCCACGGAGCTCTGGTGGCTCCAGGGAGGTTGGGATGATGGAACTGTGAGCGACCCAGATGATTTTTCTCCTTCTCCAAAGTTCCTTTGCCAAGACACCTTCCCATAAGAACTCCCCCCTGAGCAGGGCTTCCTGAGGCCGGATGTGGGGGCTTTTCAGCAGAAATCTGCAGTCGAGCGTGAACAATCACTGTTGAGCAAGGGAATGAATTCCAGACCCCCAGTCTCATCTGAGTCCATCTCAGTTACTGAAACAAGTCTGCCCTTCCGAGTGGGAAGCTGCCTGGATGAGAAAGCAGGAAGCCTCTGGGACGGCACCGCAGGGCAACTCACAGCACCAGAACCAAATCATAGCACAGAGCCCGCAGGGGAAGGGTGCCTCGCCTGCCCCCACTCCCAAAGGGATGGAGGCATTTTTTATTTTTATTTTTTTTAGAACAAAGGCCACTATAGGCACCATCGCTAATTCTGTCAGAGTCCAAGGAGAGCTTTCTGTCTAGGAGAGGAGAGACGAAGTGATCGTGTCCTTTCTGCCTAATTGGGCTTACTCATCTTTTAGCCTCCCACTCAGCCAATCACTGTGTCCAGCACACAGATGATGTTTGGTGATCATTACACATGCAATGCAGGAGGCAGCTTGTTGGAGGAAGAGAACGTGTGCAGGCACTTGCTGTGCTCTGCGGTCCGTTTATAAGCGGTTTCTCCGGAGTGGCCCTCCTGACATTTTGGACCAGATGTGGAGAGCGGCTACAGCGTTTGGACAGGTTCAAGCTTCAGACTAATGAGAGGACACAGTCCTCTCGTGGCAAAGCCACGTGCAAGTCCCAGCTTGGAGGGCAAAGCCTCCCAGCACAATTATAGCCAAAGGCTATAGCTGTAAGCTTGACCCTATGGTCCGAACCTGTGGTCCCACGTGGCTGAGAGATATAGGCTGCGGGAGGAGCAGCAAGTAAATAAAGCTTGACCAGGTGCATGTCATTGAGTAGACTTGAAACCCGCAAGAACGTGTGACCACACCCTTACTTTGCCTCATGGAAACTGGCTATAAAATAAAGACTTGGCTCTCAGGCTGTGGCGCTGTCTCTCCATCAGAGAGGACAGCACCCCACCCAGACCCAGCTTTTTTCTCTTGTCTGTCTTTTCTCATTCCTTCACCACCCCCTCTCAGGTTCACCCATGGCCATGCCGGCTCGGCACAACCAGATAACTCTTCGCTGTGGCTGTCCTGTGTATTGTAGGATCTTCAGCAGCATCTCTGATCCCTACACAGTAGAATCCAATGGTACCTTCCCTCTCAGTGACAACCAAACATGTCCCCAGCCATTGCCCAATGTTCCCAGGAGCAATGTGGCCCCCAATGGGAGTCACTGGGGGAATCACTGGGGTATAGCATTTATGTCATCACACTACACCCATCCTTTTCCGGGGGCCCGGTGTTGTGGGATTTCTCTACCCTGTTTCTATGGAAATTATGCTTCATGAAATCTGTCACCTCAGAACCTTATTCTCTGTTTTTCAAAATGTTGATCAATATGATATAATCAGTGAATTCAAATCAAATTGTTCGTGAGAATTGATGGCAGTGGTCCTCACAACAACACTTTAGAGCTTGAACCCCAGGTGGCTCCCACCTGGCAGGAACACAGAGCTCAGCGGAATGGCCCATGTCACCTGGAAAGCTCATCTACTCCTCCCCGGGCCCCAAAGCTGTGACTGAAGATGCTGAGAATTGTAGGCTACACCCAAATCTGGTCCTGAAACCAGTTTCTGTGTGTCCCCTGCCACGCCTCTTGCTGCAAGGGCTCTCCTGGAGATTGCGTGCAGGCTGTGTGATCGATCTCAAAGCCCAAGACTCTGATTTTCAAGCGTTTCCACTGAGATCCATTGGATCAGCCAGTGAGTGCTTCAACCCTATTCTTCTTCTAAAGCAGCGGTTCTCAACCTGTGGGTCTCGACCCCTTTGGCGGTCGAACGACCCTTTCACGGGGGTTGCCTAAGACCATCCTGCATATCAGATATTTACGGTTTATAACAGTAGCAACATTACAGTTATGAAGTAGCAACGAAAATAATTTTATGGTTGGGTCACAACATGAGGAACTGTATTTAAAGGGCCAGAAGGTTGAGAACCACTGCTCTAAAAGGATGGAGGGAATGAGTGGAGAGATAAACCAGTGGCCCCGATTGTCTGCAGAAATGACATCAGGAAAGCCATGGGCAGGTTCCCCAGCAAGCGCTCCCTGCTTTTCTCCTCTTGCCTGAGTTCCATGTGACATGGAGACATCCTCAGACCCTGTCCCAGTTACTGGCAGTGAGTCAGCTCAGCCCAACAACTCTAATTCCACGCTTATTCACAAATTACACTTTCAGTACAATAGGGCACAGCTTTAAATAAGAGTTGTGAGAAACCCACCCACCTATGACACGCCAGCAGGCTGCTCAGCTCCCAACTTGGGGTGGACAGTCTGTTAGTCATAGGGAAGCATCTGGGCCCAGCTCACTTCTCCCCACTTCTTCTCTCTCTAGACATTTTGCCAAACAGACACTGAGTCAGAATAAGTGGGTTTAGCAATTACAGTCTGTGGAGGCTGCCTCGAGAAGCATTTGGTGGACTTGGAGATAAATATCCATCCACGACAAATCAAACACTCATTGTAAAAACCTGAATGTAATGTGCACGCTGACAAGCCCGAGCTGCAAGCGCACAGCATCATCTCTTTATCCTTCAGCAGGAACACGAGGGACTGCCGTTCGCTCGCCGTCTGTCCGGGAAGGCTGAGTCATTCGGGGCAGAAGTGCCCTAAGAACAGGGAGCAGCGAGAGCCTGTCCAGGGGAGTGGCTCTCTGCTTCTGAATAAACCCATTTCCATCGGGAACCTTGTTTAGCCCAGGAGTAACCCTGGACAGCCCCCATCCCACCAAACCCAGGGTGTTAAAATGAAATGGGCCCTAGCCAGTTTGGCTCAGTGGATAGAGCGTGGGCCTGCAGACCAAAGGGTCCCGGGTTCGATTCCAATCAAGGGCATCGTACCTTGACTGCAGGCCCCTCTCCAGCCCTGGTCCTGGTCAGGGCTCGTGCAGGAGGCAACCAATCGATGTGTTTCTCTCACATCCATGTTTCTCTCTGTCTTTATCTCTCTCTTCCACTCTCCCTAAAAATCAATGGAAAAATATCCTATGGTGAGGATTAACAATAACAACAACAAAACGAGAGTCGGACAGACTGAACACACCCAATTGCAGTGGACAGACACTCTCCTTCAGTCTCTGAGGGGAACGCGGGGCCGGGTGTCTGTGTCCTGAATGTCCCCACAGGAGATGGGAGGAAAGCCGCCCTGGCAGCACCTCCACCTACGAGCCTGATCTCACGCCCAAGGCTGTTCCTCCTGGACAGGTAGGTCATCTTGGGCCCCTCCCCTCACATCTGCTGTAAGAGCTAGTGAGCCGCCCGAGCTACCCGCTTGGTTTAATGGGTGTTGGTGAGAGCCCCAGCTTAAGAAGGCCCAGGCTTGCCTTTCGTTTACATAAGGATCGCTGGAGATGTCTCTCTTATAAAGTTCCTGGATTACAGGCTGCACCTCCCACCCCAGCAGCTGGTGCAAACATCTGCCACCCCGGATGCAGGCAGGCACACACACCCCAGAAGCATCCTTCAGAGCCTGCCACAGCCTCCCACAGGCAGTGCGGGCGCTGCAGGCTGATGGTGGATCTGCGCTAGGACTGGCTTCTGCTCCCAGCACCCCTGCCCTGGAGATGGAAACAATGCACCTTCAAGTGTCTGGAGTCTGCAGGACTCCCGGCCCGTGGTTCTTAACAGTTTTAAGGTCCCAGACCCCTCGGAGAACCTGATAAAACCAACGCCTCTTTCCTCAGAAAAATGTGCTCTGACACAAAATTCACTATCCAGTTTCAGGGGTTCAAAGAGCTCCTGAACACCATCCCTGAACCGTTAAAAACCTCTTCCCTGGTCACTGAATTCTAAGGCAAGAGGGCATTCCCTGCACGTGACTAAGCACCTCACACCTGCCCAACTCCGGGTACCTGAAGTTAGCCATCTCTTGGGGTGGGGGTGGGGGGCAGCAGTATTATCCAGACTGGCCAAGGCTGAGCCTGCCATACAGGAACTTCCTGGCTCCCTCCCTTCTGTGTCCGCAATGGGCAGCACCTCTCAGCAGCTGCATTTTGTTGAGCGGCCCCAGCAGTGCTCCACGGCATCTCATCCTTCAACCTTTACAGCAGGGGTCCTCAAACTTTTTAAACAGGGGGCCAGTTCACTGTCCTCAGGCCGCTGGAGGGCCGGACTATAGTTTAAAAAAAAACTATGAACAAATTCCTATGCACACTGCACATATCTTATTTTGAAGTAAAAAAACAAAACGGGAACAAATACAATATTTGTATCTGCATGTGGCCCGCGGGCCGTAGTTTGAGGACCCCTGCTTTACAACAACCCTGTAATTCAGGGGCAGGTTTACCGATCAAGACACTAAGGTTCAGAAAGGCCAAGTTCCCTTCCCAACAAGGCCCACCAGCTGCCAGGCGTGACTGCTCAGCCCGGGTGCCTATCTGCTTGCTCCAGGCACAGCCCAAGAGCAAATGCTTTTCTCTAAATTGGTAGGAAGGGACTGACATCCCAAAGCCCGTGGTGAAAGAGTTGCTAAAAATATTGGCTCACTGTGTTTGCTAACTGGGATTGCCTGCATTTTCATCGGCCTCTGGCTTCCTGTGTGGAGAGGAAAAGGAGCATGTCACCTTTGGGAGGCCCACTCTTTCTGAAACTACAGAAAACACCCTGATACGGGGTCGAGGGTGGGGGGGGGGGTGTCTGATGAACAGCAACAGAAACTTAGGTCAATATGGAAATTGATCGCTGATACAGTATCATCTTCACTGTAGTCCCATAAAACTAAGAACACTAGGAGCCTAACATCTGTTTTTTAAAAATATCGGTTGGGGAGCCAGCGTGGTGATGTCACTGGAGGACCACCCATTCACAGAGTGACTCCTCTGTGCCTGGCACGGTGCTAAGCCCTGGAGAGACAGGTGAGTGAGGCAGGGTCCTCCTGTCCACAACGAACTCCTCGATGGGCAGGGGAAGAGCAGGCATGTGACTAACCGGAATGCCAAGGTGACAACTGCTTTACCAGCGATAGGACCGCGGTGCCCAGCCCCAGAGAGCAGGAAGTGAGTAATGCTGGGAAAGGAGAGGCAAGGTCTTGGGGGTGCAGAGGGGCTGGGTCAGGGCATGGCGGGCAGAGGGCCCTGCTGGGAATGAGGGCTGGCTGCCGGGCAGGGAGAAGTGCAGGATGTGAGCCATGAAAGGGAGGCGGAGGCGGTGGCCAGATTAGGAAGGCCTTTGTCATCTACGAGAAATCACTGAGAGGTTCTTTTCAGGGACAGAGGACTCAATTGCGTTGCGTTGTTAGGAGATCGCTGCAGCCGCGGCAGAAAGGTAGACTCTGCCTAGAGAATCAGGAAGCAGGAAATGGGAGAGAAAACAGCCTCGTTCATTTAAGTCAGGGCTGAGGAGGGCTGCGTTTCAGTTCTGATGGCCCTCGCGGATGCACAGGAACCAGCGGGGTCTGACGACATGCTGGATGTTGACAGACGAGGCAGAAAGCAGAAAAAGACATGCCTCTGAGGTTTCCGAGTTGAGTAATTGGTAGAGGGTGATTCTGTTCAGAGAGGAAGCCTGGGAGGAAGGACTGGTTCCGGTGGGTAGACAGAGAGGCGACGAGGTGAGTGCTGGACAGGCCAAAGGAGCCGAGGTGAATGGTCTGCAGGGCAAAGCTTTAGAGAGTTGCAAGCATACAGCATGAACAAAAAGACGTGAAATGTAACCGGATATACCTTGAGGAATATTGATGCATGCATTTAAAGGGAATTTAAGGAAGAAGAGCTAGTAAAGGAAACTGAATAGGAACAACTAAATGCAGGCTGTGGACAAGACACTTTCCAAGAAGGAGAGTCAAATATCAAAAGCCAAAGAGAGGACCCCTAGCTGGTTTGGCTCAGTGGATAGAGCGTCGGCCTGCGGGCTGAAGGGTTCTGGGTTCGATGCCGGTCAAGGGCACATGCCTGAGTTGTGGGCTAGGTCCCCAGGAGGGGGTGTGCAGGAGGCAGCCGATCAATGATTCACTCTCATCATTGATGTTTCTATCTCTCTCCCTCTCCCTTCCTCTCTGAAATCAATAAAGATATATTAAAAATAAAAAATAAATAAAAAAGCCAAAGAGAGGAGAAGTGTGGTAGGCAGTTAGATAGACATGAGCAGAGCAAGGGCAATGGGCCAGTACAGAAGGCCACCAGGGTGGAAAGCCCCAGGTCCTGGCAACTGAAAAAACTGGGAAGCAAGGACCTTGCCCCCAGGGTAACCTAACCTTTCATCCCTATCATATCTCTGGTCATGCGGTCTAGGCCTCCTGACCTTACATGACCCTGGTCATGCAGTTCGCATTCTCCCCTGACCTTCCCTCCCCTGGCATGTTGCTAGTCATGCAGGTTCGACCCCTTTAGAGGGAACAAACCAGCGGCCTGGAAAATAGCCCTAAGCATCAAGCCCCCAGGACAGTGAGGTTCTGACCTGCATCAAATACATCTAGACCTCAGTTGTGTTTCAGCTCCAGGACCAGAAAAGCAGCAAAACCAGACAAGCAACACCAAGGCTGACCTCAGGACCAGCTGCATTGACTAATGACAGCCTGCCCTGGCGCTGGCCAATCAGTGGAGATCATGATCCTGAGATGACACACCTGGAAAGCTGATGAATATTCTGTTGAGGTCCTCCCCTAGGACCTCCCCTAAAATCCCCACATTTGAAAGCCCTTAGGACTAAGGATGGGAGCAGGCCCAGGCCTTTCACCTTCCCCTCTCCTTCCCTCAGGCGCATTACCTTCACCCTTCTCTCTCCTACGCTCCAAGACCCCTTCTTTTGCCTCTGTAACTTGTCTCCTGAGCTCATTTCTTCTACTGCTCACTTCTTCTACCTCTGTGACTTTCTAAATAAACTTTTTTTTTATAGTTTGAGTCTTGGCTCTGAATTCTTTCTTTGCTAGAACTCTAGTACCCAGGTTGCTGAACCCAGGTCCCATCTGGCCCCAGGTCCCATCTGACCCTAGGGGTCTAACTAACACCTGGTGCAGTCCAGGCTGCTGCCAACAGGAGGTCCTGGATCAGGCAGTTAGAAATTCCTGACCGACTTTTCAATTGCAGCAGAACCTCGTGGGATTGGGAGTGGAGACAGAAAGTTTATGCTACTCTTTAAAGAATGTTGGCCAAGGACAGGAGGAGGAGAGGCCACCCATCCTCCCGATAAAGCTTTTGCTTTTCTGTAGTGTGTGATCTAGTACCTGCCAAGTCCCGTGACCCCGCCAGACCCACCACTTCCCTCGGGTGTCTGAGGGAGGCAGGAGAACAGGGTGTGTACACGCAGAGGTCAACATCCAGAAGTGGCTGATGTCGATGCCGATGGCTGGCTTTGCCAAGCATTAGTAGTTCAGGACTTAAATGGTCCTGAAATGTGGGGTGAAGACAACTGCTCGGCATTACAGTGAGATATTGAGACTTAAATGGCCAATAAGAAGAAGAGACCTGTCTGGTAAGAAAACACAAAACCAAAAGTGAAAGTGTTGTGGTTCGATTTTATAATACCTAGTTTAAGGTTCTGGAAAGCAGGCAATCTCTGACACTACTGCTGAGGATTTAAATTGGCACAACCTGACCCACAAGTCACCGAAAAACAACTTAAACGCTCATGTGATATTGTGATTTTAGGAAAAAGTATATATGGTTTTCATTGGTTCTGGCTCAGAGCTCCTAAAACCCTTGGAATTTCCTAAGTGGAGAGACTGGAAAAGGTGTCTTTTGTTATGTTAATGAAGCGACTTCTGGAAAGCCCCTAGGTCACCTAAGGATAGGAGCTGGTTGCCAGGGCGATAAGCCTTGTGATTGGAAGGTAGAACTTTCAGTCCCACCCTCCAGGATAGGGGAGGGAGGCTGGAGCGGGAGATTGAATTCAATCACCAAGGGCCACAGATTTAACCAATCATGACTCTGTAATGAAGCCTCCGTGAAAACCGAAGGACGGGGTTTGGAGAGCTTCCAGGTTGGTGAACGTGTGGAGGTGCTGGGAGCACTTGGAAACTCCTTCAGCTTCTCCGCGCATCTCTTCCATCTGGCTGTTCCCGAGTTACATCTTTTTATAATAAACTGATAATCTGGTAAGTACGATGTTTCTCTGAGCTCTGTGAGCCACTGTAGCAAATTAACCCAAGGAGAGGGCTGTGGGGACCCCTGATGTTTAGCGAGTCTTTCAGAAGCACAGGTAACAACCTGGACTTGTGATTGGCATCTGAAGTGGGGGGCAGTCTGGTGGGCCTGCGCCCTTAACCTGTGGGATATGACGTTAACTCTAGGTAGACAGTGTCAGAATTGAGTTGAAATGCAGGACACCCAGCTGGTATCTGAAAATTGCCTGGTGGGGGATGTGGGGGGCAGGGAACTCACACACTGGAATAGAATTGGAATCAGAATTGTAGTGCTCATTTAGTCCAGCAATTCTGCTTACACAAACGTAGCCTATAAAAGTCATAATGGATATCTGCAAAGGTTTATTTACAAGAATGTTCTCATAGCTTTCTTTAAAAGAGTAATAAACTGAAAACAATGTAAATGTCTAATAATAGGGAATTGGTAAACATATGTCTCCATAGAATGCAATACCATGCAGCAATTTAAAATGTTGGGTACATCTTCAGATCCAGAGCCCCTCCCAGGCAGCTAGCAACGGGCCTCTGTCCTGTGCTGTAGCCTCACCATGAAGCAGCTGAGCTTGGCCAACACCCGGTTCGCCGTGGACCCCTTCCGCACACTGAAGGACAACAACCCCTCTGGGAACATCTTCATCTCCCCCATGAGCATTTCCTCAGCGCTGGCCATGGTCTTTCTGGGGGCCAGAGGCACTACCGAGGCCCAGATGTCCAAGACTCTTCACTTCGATGCTGTTAAGGAGATTCATTCAAGTTTTCAGAGTCTGAATGCTGATATCAACAAGCGTGGAGCTCCCTATATTCTCAAACTTGCTAATAGGTTATATGGAGAGAAAACCTATGAGTTCCTCCCTGAGTTCTTAGCTTCAACCCAGAAAATGTATGGTGCTGAACTGGCCAGTGTAGATTTTCAGCGAGCCTCTGAAGATGCAAGAAAGGTGATAAACGCGTGGGTCAAAGGGCAGACTGAAGGGGAAATTCCAGAATTGTTGGCTGCAGGCGTGGTTGATAATATGACCAAACTTGTGCTAGTTAATGCCATCTATTTCAAAGGAAACTGGCAGGAGACATTCAGTAAAAAGGCCACAACTGATACACCGTTCAGATTGAATAAGAAAGACACAAAAACAGTGAAAATGATGTATCAGAAGAGCAAATTTCCATTTGGCTACATCAAGGACCTTAAGTGCTGGGTGCTGGAACTGCCTTACCAAGGCAGGGACCTCAGCATGGTCATCCTGCTGCCAGATGACATCGAGGACGAGGCCACGGGTCTGAAGAAAATTGAAGAACAATTGACCCTGGAAAAACTGCATGAGTGGCCCAAACCTGAGAATCTGAGTTCCATTAAAGTCGACGTCCACCTGCCCAGGTTCAAGCTGGAAGAGAGCTACAACCTCAACTCTCACCTGGCCGGCCTGGGTATAGAGGATCTCTTTAATAGCAAGGCTGATCTGTCTGGCATGGCAAGAGCCAGAGATCTTTTTATATCAAAAATTATCCACAAGTCTTTTGTGGAAGTTAATGAGGAAGGCACAGAGGCAGCGGCTGCCACAGCCGGAATTTTAGTGGTGGGTTGTGCGCTTATGCCAGAAACTGAAAATTTTGTGGCCAACCATCCATTCATTTTTTTCATTCGACACAATCCCTCAACTAACATTCTGTTCTTAGGCAGACTTTCTTCCCCTTAGAGACTGTGGAAACCCAAGGTCAGGCTCAGAGCTGTATCACTGGCCCTTTCAAAGATATATGAAAGTTATATATCTTCTACAATAAATCTACCCCCCCCACCAAAAAAAAATATGTAACTTCCTTCGTAATGTCAACTCTTTGGGCTGTTTACACCCATTAACTTTGGCATAGGTATCTATTTTCCTTTTTTTATATTGAAAAATTTAGTGATTGCTTTTGAATGCACCAAGCAGATATGTAGACTCTTGACAGTGTAGTAAACGAAGAAACTGCTGTACTCTCCTTTTTTTTTTTTTTTTTTCCGGAACACCTTGTCACACCACCGATTGAAGCAAAGCAACACAACACGCTGCCGCTTCACCCAAAAGCGGTGTTTTTCCTTTGCCCTTTCTTGACGGCTCAGTGGTGCTGTACTGTCTTGATAGCCATGAGAAAAATTATAGTACTGTAAGTTGTTTCACAGATAGACTTCTGGAAGCAATCATAGAGAGACAGTCATTGCTGAAGGGAGGCTTAAAAACAGACATTCAATTGAAATATAGGAGAGCAGCCCAATTAAGGGTTGGATTATGAAGATAAATTTGCTTTGGCCAGTGTTTCTGGCCCTTTGTTCTACAGGATTAGTGTTCTGTTATAGCCCCTCTGATTTCAAACGATTAAAGAGCTTATTTTTCTTTAAAAAAAATAAAATAAAATGTTGGGTAGATGACTATTTAAGAACCCAGAAAAGTGTTTACAATACATTATTAAATTTAAAAAAATTCCCAAAAGATAATGAGTATATTAAATGTGTATGTATGTGTGTGGATGTGTATATACATACTCACACATGCACTTATACTAGTATATACTCAAAAGACTGGAAGATTGTACATCAAAATAGTAACCCATACAAATGAAAGACTGGAGAATATGCACCAAAAAGGAACAGTAAGAAATTTCTGGGTAGTATAATGATGGTAGTTTAAATTTACCTTTTGTTTTCTAAAATATTTATGTATAGCTTTTGTAATTAAAAATTACTTTGAACATAATGAAAATAGTTTAATATAACAAAAGTGCTTCATATAACAAAAGTCTTTTTAAATATAAAAGTAATAGAATCTGATCATTAAAAATTAAGGAAAAATTAAGTGTTCTATGCCCCTAATTCTTCGAAATCAAATTTCCCATAGGAAATCACGAATAATTTTGTTATATCGCTGTAGACTTTTTCTATATAAATATATGTACACTTTTCAAAGTAATTGAAAACTTGTTTTTTATTTTAGCTAAAGTGGAAGGCCAGGTCAGAGGTCTGCAAACTTTTTCTGTAAAGCTCAATAGTAAATATTTCAGCTTTGTGGTCAGTCTCTATTGGAGATTAGTCAATGCTGCCATTATTGTGTAAAAGCAGCCATAAAATAATATGTAAACAAGTGAGTATGGCTGTTTTCCAATAAAACTTTATTTACAAAAACAAGCAGTGGGCCAGACTTGGCTCATGGGCCATAGTTTTCAGACCCCTGGACTTAGTTGAACAAATAAACAAACAAAATGCCAACTTTCTGAGCATGCTGGCCAAAGAAGACAGCTTATTTGGTTCCTGTTCCATGTTTACATCAGCTGCAGTTCCAATGTCCATGTTTCTGGGTTGCCACATAGTACTTCTTCCTGTTCAACATCAGTAATAATGATGCCCTTTTACTTCCTGATTTACCCACGTTCAACCTGGGGTCCACATAGCAAGGGCCACCCCACCAGGCTATGTGGATGTGGGTCCCACACCAACCTACTGGGATCAGCCACTCTGGTACCACTCATTGAGCACTCACTGTGGGCAAGGCACTGGGTTGCTATTGCAGCCTCATATCATTGTGATCAGGGCCCGTGTCTTGTACACTTTGTATTTCCCATGTCTGGCCCAGTGCCCAGCACATATGGCTCTCAAAAGTAGAGTTGAATGAATGAATGAACTATAAGCTAAGAAAGGATCCTCAGGCACTGCAGCTTGGTAATGAAAAAAGTGCAGGCACATAGAAGGTACTTCATAGACACGAGTCTCCTCAGCGCAGCGGTTCTCAACCTGTGGGTCGCGATCCCTTTGGCGGTCGAACGACCCTTTCACAGGGGTCACCTAAGACCATCCTGCATATCAGATATTTACATTACGATTCATAACAGTAGCAACATTACAGTTATGAAGTAGCAACGAAAATAATTTTATGGTTGGGTCACAACATGAGGAACTGTATTTAAAGGGCCAGAAGGTTGAGAACCACTGCCTTAGCATCTGTACAAAACAAACTAGTGCTTTAGAAATGTGCTCCTCAAAGTCCTATATAAATTGGAATCACTTGGGCTTCATATTAAAATTAAGGTTTTGATTCAAGAGGTCTGGGTTGAGGCCCGAGATTCTCTGTCTAGCCTTTTCAGGGGATGCTGATTCCGAGGTAACGACTGAGCACTACATGCCTCCCCAAAGCCTCAGTCACCTGCCCACTACTCCTTGGGAAGCTGAGTGATGCTGGGTAAGAGAAGACGCCCCTGTCAAGATGGGTCTCCCAGAGAACCCCACCCGTACAGACCTTCATGGCCCAGAATTAGGTCCTGTTTTACAGATCTAGCAATTCTGTTTGTCAGTCCTTCTGGCATAACGAGACTATCCTGACCACAAAGCATTCTGGAGGCTTCTACTGAAAAAGAAAAGGCAGACTGAAGGAATCGACCAGGACAGGTCAGACTGCTCTTTCCTCCTCTTCCGCTCCAGAGAGAGTCCAGCATTTCAAGTGGCCACATCTCAAGGAGCAGAGCAAACTCCGGAAGACAGAGCCCAGTGTTGCTACCCCGGAGTTCAATTCCAGGGGAGGAAGGGCACCCAGGCCTCCTGACTTAGGGAGCCAGAGCTCTCTGGGGCAGATGGATGCATAAGTCAGAGTATAGGGAGGCCAGTGAAGTTGTTGAGAGAGATGTCAGGGACAGGTACTAGAGAACAGGGAAACAAAGGCAATCCAAAAAGCAGGGCCCTGGGCTAGTCAGCAGACTGGCCACACACGGGGGACTGTCCCTGAGGAGGACAGGCACCCACGGCCCTTGGGACACGCAGCGCAGACGCTGGGACAGTCTCCAGACCCACACACTAGTGGGGAAGAAGCTAACACACTGCTATCCAGGACTCCAGGACTCCACTCTGGCCTCCATCCAGCCGCTGTAGGTGATTATTGCTGACAGCTGTGACTGGCAGAAACTATCACAGAAGCCATCAGGTAATGCCGAGTGGAATCCTGTAAGCCAAGCATGTCAAACCCACGGCCCGTGGGCCGCATGCCTCGCTTATTTGGCCCGTGTTAGCCTTTGAGTTTGACATGCTTGCAAGCCATCTCAACTAGTTTATCGTAAGGAACATCACTGCCCACCGTGACAGGCAAGCCTTCACACCCTCTTCCTGGTGGAGGAAGCTGAACCAGGATCCTGAGGAGGCTGCATGGACCAGGTCCTCGGGGTCTGCATAGGTCCAGTCAAGCTTGTCCCTAGCTCTGCCAAGCCCCCAGAACTCACACCTCAGCCAGGACGGAGCCCCTGGGTCTTGGTTGGCCACGTAGGAAATTCAAGCCATTGGGAAATTCAAACCATTTTCTCTTTCCTAGACTCAAATACGACCACACGCCCTCTGTTTTCATTGCCATTAACACCCCAACTCTTCCTTGTTTCCCTGTTTTCATAGCATGTTGTGTGTTCCCAATGTCTCAGAATATTTTTCTTTAGTTACATTTTGAGCTGGATGACTCCTAATTAAGTTCTCTTTATTTCACCAACAAACTGCCCAGGAACGTTCAAATAAGCTGTCCCCTTCTCAGATATAATTTGTGGGCTCTTTTTAACATTGCTTAGTCAGTAGCTATTTATTAAGCACTTATTTGACTCCTCAAATGATCCTAGGCACAGCAGATGCAAATACAAATAAATATTCAGTTCAGAAGGGGCTTTTGGCCCAGGGAGGAAGACAATTATGTAAACAAGTATAGATCGTGCAGTTACAATAGGGGCAATAATGGGGTTTCGTCCAAAGCACTGTGGAGTTCACAGTGGTGCAAAGGATGCCACCCAGAGAACTTGGCAAGGGAGTGAGTCACTGGAGATGCAGCAACTTTGGGGTTGAAGCTGGGCAGATACTGGGTGCACCCATTCTAAGACCACACGCTTTCACATTGTCACATCTCCACATCAGTATGTGTCATACCGCTGCTGGTGGCCAGGTAGGTGGGTAATCCTGTCATAGTTGTCGTTGCCTGGCATTATCAGGCACAATCAGGAATGCATTGGCATCAAAACTTGCAGAATAGGTGTGACCAGCTTGGGAGAAAATTTCAGAGACCATAATAGTGCACTCTTAAGAAATGCAGTATCCCCAAAGAACCAGATGGCAGAGAGGGTGATGCTGTGTGGAAACAAGAATTAAAAAGCGATCAGGGATAAAATGTTCAGCAATTAGATAGTGGTGGTGGTTGCATAACCATGTAGTAAATTGAAAACCCCAGAATTGTACCCTCGGAAAGGGGTGAATCTTATGCTGTGATTATAGCTCAATTTTTTTATTTTTTTTTAGGTGGGAAAAAGTTGGGGAAGATTAGGAACATTCTAGAGATAGATGGTGGTGATGGTAAGTACGATATGAATGTGCTTAATGTCACTGAATTGTACTTATAAATGATTAAAATGGTAGATTTTATATGAGATATGTTTTTTTTAATATATTCTTATTTAATTCAGAGAGGAAGGGAGAGGGAGAGAGAGATAGAAACATCAATGATGAAAGAGAATCATTGATCGCCGGCTGGGCCTCAGTTAACTCTTTGAATCTTCATTTACACTCTAAATAGTTCAGGTGGAAGGACAATGTGAGCTCCTCATTTTTGTCCTTCAAACACAGTACTCTGGGCTTTTTGGAAATCTGTACAGTGGGGCCTTGACTTACGAGTGTCCCGACTAATGAGTTTTTTGAGATACCAGCTGTCTCTCAGCAGATTTTTTGCTTTGAGTTGACAGAGTAATTTGAGTTAACGAGCTCCTTAACGAGCTCCGTCTCGGAATGAATTAAACTCCTAAGTTAAGGTCCCACTGTATTTAGGTTGCAATTTGTTCAAATGTTTTCATGATCACTTGTCACCTTTTTGCCATCCAGCCCTAATGGTTCTTTTCTGATCAAAGTTTCATCACTTCAAGATGAGCACCATCTTTCTTCAGGGCTGAAAACAGCACCCAAACTCACATGTGCTGGTATCAGAAAATGGATTGGAGGAGAGTAAAGGGCTTGGGTGCGTGCTGACACACCCACTCCCTCCTCCCAGAAGCGAAGCTCCTCTCACTTCCCAACCAAGCAATGCGGAGTTGGAAGCACAGAGACGGTGGGGGCAGAATGGCTCACTAATGAAGAGTTGGGGTTTTGGAGTCTAAGAGGGCTAAGTCTCTGCTGACATGTTTTCAGCGGTGTGCCATTGGGCCGCTGATTTAAGCTCTCTGAGCCTCAATTTGTCTGTAAAATGAGGGTAGGAATAATGCCCACTTGACAAGGGTTCTCGTGAAAATTAAATAATGCATGTGAACTGCCCAGCAGACTGCATGACACATGATAAACACAACATAAGATTATAACATCACCATGGGTGGGTCAAAATTGGGGAGTTTGACAAGCTTCTCTGTCGCCCCAGCAGCCAGTGCAGCCAGAACAGTATGGATGAAGCAGCGTTTTTCAAGTGTTTGAGCATCATCATCATAGGAAATACTTGTATGTTGCAACCCAGAGCACATAAACAGACACCTAACTTAAACAAAACAAGTTTTACCAAACAATACTGACCTTTACACTCTGAGACCTGAGCATTCATCTATTGTGTTTCCTTTATTTATTTACTTTTGAAAATGTTCAGACCTACAGAAAAAAATGGAAAGAATGACATGAAAACACTCCTCGGTGAGAGCAGGTTTGTCAGCCTCAGCGATACAGACACTTGGGGCTGGATAATTCTCTGTTGTGGGTGCTGACCTGTGCATCATAGGATATGTAGCAGCATCCCTGGCCTCCACCCACCAGATGCCATTAGCACCCCACACACATACCGAGTTATGACAACCTGTGGTATCTCCAGACATTGCCAAATGTCCCCTGATGGGCAATGTCACTCCTGCTGAGACCCGCTGACCTCGACCCACCAGCTGTTAACATTTTGCCGTATCACTTTCTTTTTCTCTCAATACACTCATGCACGCACACAGAGACAAAATTTTGGGTTGAACTATTTGAAAGTACATGACAGACTTCATAGCACTTCACACTGCAACAGCTCGGCATGCACCTCCTAAGGACAAAGCCATTCTCTCATACAGCCGCAACTCCGTGTGGCACTTCTCCATGCAGTGTATCTCTCTCCTTCCTCTATGTTGTTTGTAATCCACTAAGTTGATTTCATGCTCCACATAAGAGTCATGACCTACAGTTTGAAGATTAGGGAAGGAGGATGACAGCAGTGAACATAACTGTGTCCAAAAGATCTTTTTTTTTTAATTGATTTTTTACAGAGAGGAAGGGAAAGGGATAGAGAGTTAGAAACATTGATCAGCTGCCTCCTGCACACCCCCCACCGGGGATGTGCTGCAACCATGGTACATGCCCTTGACCAGAATCGAACCTGGGACCCTTCAGTCCGCAGGCCGAAGCTCTATCCACTGAGCCAAACCAGTCAGGACCAAAAGATCTTTAAACACCAGAGCAAGTCCGCCCTGGCCAGCGGGAAAGGTGCGCATGAAGTCCCAGAAGTGGACACTGCTGCTTTTCCCTCCCCGGCTGCTTCCACCACCCGGAGCACAACCCCCAAGGCAGCCCCGGGAGCAGCCGACCCAGCCAGCCCCGCCCTGCAGGGAGCCAGCAGCGCTCCCAGGCGCCTGCGGTGTGCCCTGGCCTGTCTGCCCAGGGCTGGCGGGGCCTGCCAAGTTGGGTGCACAGCGGCCTGACCACATCACAGGCCAGGGCTCGGGCTCAGGCTCAGGCAGGCCGCCCACCCCTTCCCTGTTTGCTAAGCTCCTTTCCTTAACCTGCACTGGCTCCAGGAAAGTGGTTACAAGTGGATCCAGAAACTGCCAACAGGCAAAGGCTGAGACACATGAAAGTGTGTGAGTCACTGGCCGTCTTTGATTCTCCTGATCTTATAAACCTGGCCTTTGAATCTAGCACCGGGATCCAAAGAGCAGGGAAACTTGAAAACGAATACTACCCAACACGGAGGGAGACGTGGCCCCCGGAGCCCTCTGGGAAATCCCCCAGAAGGTCTGGAGAGCACAGTGAGGTGCAAGAGAGAAGGAGAGCTTCTCCCAGGGCCCGGGGACACCCTCCATCACCCTGGCAAGGAGGCCCGCCCATGTTGGCTCTTGCTTTTGTTTCTTCCACACGAAGGAAACCTGTGCAGGCCTGACTTCCTTGACAGTCAAGGCTTTGCTCAGCTTCAAGTTGAGAAGTAGGGGAGTTAGACCCGCTCTGGTATTTGAAGAGAAAGAGGAATTGACTGAAAAGCCAATGAAAAACCTCCAGCGGAACCTACTGTTAAGTCTAGGAGGCAGTTGTTATGGCAACAGCCCATCACCCCTAAGAAGACCCCAGGATACACGCTATGCATCCCCAAGCCAAGAGTGTTGGAGAGACGGGGGGCAAGATACAGATGGGGAAGTTCAGTGATGAACCACAAAAAGAAATGAACTGTCCCAGAACCGAAGCAAGGCCATCTCCCTGGCTTCTCCCGCGCTGTTCCAATGAATCGGACCAAAGGGGAAGAAGGCACTTCCAAAGCAGGCGACAGAGCAAGAATGGTGACCACAGGCAGCTACGGGCCACAGTGCCCACAGGCGCTCTGACTGCAAACTGCTTTCACCTGCTGTTGTGCCCGGAGTGCCTCCAAGGCTGTTTCACAATCCTAATCATCTCATTTATTTTGTTTTCTGTGTATCTCCCCCACTGATTACAGGGACATGAGAGCCTTGTCCATTTTGCTATCCTCAATGAGAACATAATAAGCAGCTCTCAAAAGATATTTGAACAATGAGTTAGTGAGGGAGCGAGTGAGTGAGTGAACGAACACAGTCTCCAGCAGGTCAAGTGTGCCCCCCCACTTAACAGAAAAAAGCAAAGCACAGAGATGTCAAATTCACCCAGCTAAGCAGTGGTGAGCCTGGGCCTCAAAACCAGAACTCGTGACTCCCGTTCCCACGCTGCCTAAAACCAAGAGACATGCAAATCAGCTGTGTCACTTACTTCTCTCATGTCCTTGGTCCTACAGTTTGGTGGGATCCATAGGACAAGGAAGAAAGACTTTGCTTTCATCAGCTTGAGTCTAAAATCCACAGGACACATTTTCAAACTGTGAGGAACTTCCTTTGTACTGTTCTCTTAAAGGTACTCCACAGTGAGCCCAGGGCCTGCCTTTGGATGACTGGGTTTTGTCTTCAGCATCCCCTGCAACCCTTTCCCCACCCACAAGATGAGCACTTAGCACCCTGTGATTGCTGAAGAGGCCCAACCAGAGTCAACTCCCAGGTTGGTAACAGTTTTCTATGTTCTGGAGAACAGAACTGGTTGGATAGATAAATGCCTAATTTTAAGAGGCCCAGAGGGATAAAATGCTCAAATTAGATCACAAACAAGTTGGCCAGGGTGAATGACCTGGATGTATAGTTAAAGGGGCGGCAAAAAAAGAAGGAAGGAAGGAAGGAAGGAAGGAAGGAAGGAAGGAAGGAAGGAAGGAAGGAAGGAAGGAAGGAAGGAAGTTGGCAAAGACAAGGGAAAAATACCCTGTGATGTTTCAAGCATTTCAGATCAGTACGTGAGAAAAGAAACATTTAGGGACATAGGGATCATCCCAGGATCTCTCCCACTACCAGCACAAGTGATCATTCCTCTACCTCCCCACACCCAGCTATGACTTCTTATTAATTGATCCCATTCCATCTCTTTTAAAAGCACTGAGGATTGTGCTGGTTTATCATCTTGGAACCTGAGTCTCTGATATCACAAGGATATTGTACAAGAACAAGCTAAGAACAGAACTAAATTGTGTGACTTCCCGCCAAATCCCTAAAAGTTGGCATACACACACACACACACACACACACACACACACACAGCTCTCAGGCACTGTCACCAGCACTTCCCACAGCCCAGCTAGAGAGTCAACGACAAATAAGAGTCCCTGAGAATTTACACTCTGAGGCACCCATCTGCCTGCAGCTGAGCCTTGTGCTGCTCTGGGCACCCCACCAGACAGTGGGAAGGAGAAGGGCGCTCTCTGTTGATGTCGTCTGGCCCAGGCCCTGGCTGGTGTTCTCCAAATGGTATTTTAATCTTCCCAACAACTCCACAAAAATCCCCTCTCAACAAATGAGGAATTTAAGTCCCAGGAAGGCAAAGTACTTGAGAACACAGCTACAAATCTGACTCTGAACCGTTTGCTCTTTTCATTAAACCAAACTCCTAACTCATCCTTCTAATTTATTTCAAGCTGAAAATACACAGATTTCTATTCTCAAAAGTATATTTATTTTACACTAGAAAATGGAAACTTTTAAAAAAATTAACCTCAAATAATTTTAAAAGTGCAAGTGAGGGTGAAAAGTCGAGGGCAAATGCTAAGATTTTTCTCTCAATGTAAAGCACACCCTTGTAGACAGAAGACTGAGTACTTCAGCCATCTCCTCACAAAGAGCCAGGATGTATTCTGTACCAAATCCGGCAGTCTCCCTGCTGTCGGCAGTGAGAGAGCAGGCCAGTGTAGAGTTAGACCCTTCAGGGCTTATAACTGTAGCCTCCCCATACTGATCTGTGACTCCATAGCAGAAAGAATACATGCTTTGCAAAGGTTGACCTTTCTCATTACAAAGTAGAGAGGATTCAAGGTTTTCCTCTGTCTGAAAGCATTCTTCCACTCGGTATACTGTTCTGAGCGAAAGGAGCAGAAGGTGCAGGGTAAGGGCCAGTGCGCCAGAGTTGAGTATATCTCATGGAACATGCATGGGGGAACTCGTCCATCAAATGTCTCACTCATTCAAAATAAAAAGTCACCGGCCATTGGTGCAATATGGAGATTCCTCAAAAAATTAAAAATAAGACTACCATATGACCCAGCAATCCCACTTCCGAGTATTTAGCCCAAGAAATAGAAAACACTGATTTGAAAAGATGTGTGTACTCCTATGTTCATTGCAGAATTATTTACAATAGACAGATATGGAAGCAATCTAGGTGTCCATTAATAGATGAATGCATACAGATTATGTGGTACATATATACAATGGAATATTACTCAGCCATAAAAAAGAATGAACTCATTCTATTTGTAACAACATGGACGGACCTAGAGGGTATTATGCTAAGTGAAATAAATCAAACAGAAAAAGACAAATACCATATGATTTCACTTGTACATATGTGGAATCTAAAAAAAAAAAAAAAAAACAACAACAACAAAAAAAAACAATATAAATGCCAAAAAAAAAAAGCACCTCATAGATAGAGAAAAACTGAAGGTTGCCAGATGGGAAAGGGCTGGGAGATGGGAAAAAAAGGTGAAAGTAATTAAGAAGTACAAACTGCCAGTCATAAAAATGTCACAGAGATGTCAAATACAGCATAGAAAATATAGTCATAATATTGTAATAATTATGTGTAATGCCACGTAGGTACTAGACTTATTGTGGTGATCACTTCATAAGGTATGTAAAGGTCTGATCCATTGATTTCCTTTTAAAGTCAGGCTGATCCACAGACTTTTAATAACAACAATTATAGCTTAGTTTATAAAATTAGATTAGAAATATGCTGAGTTACTGAAAGTAAAGATGTCACATGAGCTCCAACATCATATTAACAAATCAAAATGCAGCATCTGGCCCGACCAGCATGGCTCCGTGGTTGAGCATCGACCTATGAACCAGGAAGTCACAGTTCGATTCCTGGTCAGGGCACATGCCCAGGTAGCCGGCTCGATCCCCAGTGTGGGATGTGCGGAAGGCAGCCAATCAATGATTTTCTCTCATCATTGATGTTTCTATCTCTCTCTCCCTCTCCCTTCCTCTCTGAAATCAATTTTTTTAAAAAATGCAGCATCTGTACAATATCATTCGAAAGTTCAGGATAGGAGTATTTATCAATTGAGCAAATTTGCTGACGTGGTTCCATGTGGGAGAAGTGTGGTCAGTGGGATTAAAAAAGGAGTTTGGGGTTTCATTGGGGAGAGCCCTAAATGGACAGACTAAGAAGAGGAAGCTTTTTCTCTTCATGTAGGTTTTAATTTTTGTACACATATTGAGGTTAATAGCCCTTAGTTGTGTTTATTTATTTAAAAAAAGCTAGGGGGTACATAGCATTGGTTTTCTTAGACAATAATTTTCAGATAGTATGTGTTCCTGAATGAGGGTCAGTTCTGTACTTAGCTCTCACGACCAAAGTCTATATCCTGATTGCCTACTACAAAGCAACTCCATTACCATCCTTCACCCTCCTTCCCTCTATTATCAATGAAATGTCCTGTTCTGTTTTTAGCTGAAAGAGGGATCTCTGATCTCTTTAAAAATAAATGAAAATGAGATATAATTATGTATGTTTACAACCCTAACCATAGGGTTGGTCGATATAAATGTTGCAATATTTTATTGGTCAGCTTCTGATCCACCACATGAAACATCTTTTTAAGATATTTTTTATTTCAAACACTTCTCCCCACCTCCATTGACTACATCATCATTCCAACCATTGTTCCCAATGGACAAGACAGGGTTTTTTGCAGCATCCAGATGCGGGGGACGGGGGGCTGGGGGGAGACTTAAGGAACAGTGTTGCCTTTAGTTGCAGAAGAAGGGACATTTATATTCAACTGTTTTAGTAGTAGCTCCAACTCATTTTCTTGCCTGGAACACCTCACTTAATAATTAGCTCAACTCCCTCTGTGGCTTTACATACATGCCACATTTCAAAGTACATGAAATAGGGGTTGTAAAATGTCTGTACAGTTTGAGGAAATTGGACTCCCAAGTTTTATTCCCTGGGCCAGATTGGATTCTAAGTAGCCTGAGATGTTCCTTCAACAAAAAAAAGTTTTTCCTCCCTGTTGTAAAATCCTTCAATAAAAAATATTTACCCAAAGAACAGAGAAAACTAGCAAAGGAAGGGGAAAATGGAAGGAAGGAAGGAAGGAAGGAAGGAAGGAAGGAAGGAAGGAAAGGAGGAAGGGAGGATAATTGACATTCTTCATAAAAACCCAGAATGAAGGCTCTCCATGTGAGTGCAAAGATACCCTCCCTTCCATAGTAGCTTCTGAAAATATCCTCCTCTCTTGCAAATGAGAACTGTCTGTCCTATCTTTCAACAAATACTCCTCCATGAAATAACACATGTGCCTGGAGTTGGTCAACAAAAAAGACCATTTCTGGATTAGTCAGCCCATATTTTGAAAAATCTATAGACTGAAAAGACTGGAGGCCTAAGGCGAGAACTTCTGCCCCCCAAGGAAAGACGGAATCCAAGCCAGGGATATTTGGCCCGGCTTTAATAGCATATAGAAGCCTCAGAGTTGGGAGGGAAAAGAAAACAAACAGCTGAAACACCAGCTTTTTCTCCCCCTGCCCCCCCTTAGACGTTTTTAAGCTAAAAAAGAAAAAGAGATCCTCCAATGTTTTTCAAGGTCTTTAGACGTCTAAACATACCGATTAATAATTTTATAAGCAAATTAACTTGCTTGTCACACAGAAATATATCCTGAAACCAACAATGACACTGTTGTACACTTTCAGATTCTCCCAAATTTCACACACCTAACAATACTTCACATTGTTTCTAATTATGCTCTATTCATTCAATAAAAATGCATTGAGCCCTAGCCGATTTGGCTCAGTGGATAGAGCGTTGGCCTGTGGACTGAAGGGTCCCCAGTTCGATTCCCAGTCAAGGCACATGCCTGGGTTGTGGGCTCGATCCCCAGTGGGGGGGCAGGCAGGAGGCAGCCAGTCGATATATATATATATATATTTTTTTTTTTCTTTTAAATGCATCAAGTTTTGCCCTAACCGGTTTGGCTCAGCAGATAGAGCGTCAGCCTGCGGACTCAAGGGTCCCAGGTTTGATTCCGGTCAAGGGCATGTACCTTGGTTGCGGGCACATCCCCAGTGGGGAGTGTGCAGGAGGCAGCTGATCAGTGTTTCTCTCTCATCGATGTTTCTAACTCTCTATCCCTCTCCCTTCCTCTCTGTAAAAAATCAATAACATATATTTTAAAATAATAAATAATAAATAAATGCACCAAGTTTCTGCTATGTGCCAGGCACCATGCTAGAACCTGAGAGTAAAACAGCAATCAAAGAAAGACACAGCCTCTGCCCTCGTTAACCTTACAGTCAAACAGAAGAGATGGGCTTTAAGCAATAATTACACAAAGAATTCGTTTTTTTTCTCCCATGGATCTTAAACCCCAAATCAATGTGAATCCACCTTGATATATCACTGCCACGTGGCACTTGTATTATGGAAGTACTCACACAGGCCGCAGACAGGGAAGGTGTAGTAAGTGTGCTCTAGCAGAAGCTGTCGATGCCACACCCATTTCCTTCTCTCTTTCATTTCAGGGCAACTGCCCAACTTCCAGCTGCCAGCCCGCATGTCTTTGCCCAAAGGCTTTCGCTGCCTGCTGGAGCTCGCTCTGCCAGGTAGTTCACACCCACCACTCCCACCAGCAGCTGCCCTCAACCAACAAGTGACAGCCTATCTCCATTCTAGTCTAAAAACCTCAGGGAGCAAATCATTGGCCCAAACCATCAGGTGCCCATCGGGACCAGGGTGGCAGGGTCATGGAAAAATACGGCTGCTTCAGGGGATGGACAAGGGGGTTTGAGGGCATGCAAATAGGAAGTAATTACAGGATCCATTGAATACTATTTAGGTAATTGTTGGAGGATGAATATTATAAAATATTTCAGTAAATTGGTGTCAACAAACATGAATCTCCCATATAAAGGTGAATACTGGGGAGTAGCTAGGAGTAAGCTTGCTACAGTAGCACAGTGTTTTAAGAATCAGCCCTACCCGCTTTGGCTCAGTGGATAGAGCATCGGCCTTCCCGCTTTCGATTCTGGTCAAGGCCACATACCTCGGTTGCAGGCTCCTCCCCAGCCCAGGCCATGGTTGGGGCTCGTGCAGGAGGCAACCAATCGATGTGTTTCTCTCACATCGATATTTCTGTCTTTCCACCTCTCTTCCGTTCTCTCTAAAAATATCCTCTGGTGAGGATTAAAAAAAAAGAATCAGACAGACTTACTGTCTTAACTTCTCCACTTACTAACTATGTGACCATGGACAAGCCTTCTATCCACTCAGAGGTCAATATCCTCTTTCACAAAACAGTGATAACTCATGTCCATGGGGTTGTCATGGAGCTAAATGAGAAAAGACATGTAAACTACCAGGCACAGTATCTGGCCCACAATAGGTATGCAGCACTGTTACTCCCCTCCTGCCTGCCTTCCTTGGATAAGTAGAGTGGGGCTAAGTCATGGTAATGGTTCAGCTCACAGCAACTTTATTCCTAATAATCATCACTGAAAAGAACCCAAATGCCCATCATCTGGGGGAAAATAAACAATTTGTGGCATTGCCATACAATGGAATACTGCTCGGCAATAAAAAGGAATGGACTGTGATATATATACATACACTGCCAACATAGACGAAGCTCAGAGGCACTATGCCACATGGAAGAAGTCAGACCAAAAGGCTACAAACTGTATTTCCTTTATATAAAATTCTTTTTTCAAGGCCAAACTATGGTGATAGAACCAGCTCAGTTGTCATCAGGAGCCAAGAGGTGAAGAAGGGAATTGACTATAAATGGGAAGAAAGGAACTTCTGGGGATGATAGATATGTTCTTTATCTTTTAAAAAAATATATTTTTTTATGGATTTCAGAGAAGAAGAGAGAGGGAGAGAGTGATAGAAACATCAATGATGAGAGAGAATCATTGATCGGCCGCCTCCTGCAAGCCCCACACTGGAGATCAAGCCACAACCCAGGCATATGCCCTGACTAGAAAATGAACCCCATGATCTCCTAGTTCTTAGGTCGACGCTCAACCACTGAGCCACACTGGCTGGGCTGTTCTATATCTAGATCATGATGGCCATTACACAGGTGTATATACCTTTGTCAAAACTCATCAAATCATGCACTTGAAATCTGTGAATTTTGTTTTATAAATTACACATCAATAATGCTGACAAAAATAAAGAACAACAACAACAAACCCTGCTCTCTCTTTCCTGCCTTTTTGGAAGCGCCCCTCTTCCAGCTTGTGCAGTGTGTGAAGAACGGGGTATCTTCCTTTGAGCTGTGTTTTTTTCCAATCGTTACTCCAATCATTAACCTTTCTAGATAAAATTCAGATTCCCTGCTGGGACGGAGTTATTGAAAACTGGCCTAAGCCGATTTGACTATACACAACATGGGTCCTTTTTGGTAAAAATAGTAGCCACTGAAGAAGTTGGAGGTGAGAGAGAATTAGCTGCTTCCCCACACTCTCCCCACCCCGTTACATTAATGGAAACCTCAAACCAAATTCTGCCACACATGCAAACATTTGCTACAAAACAACTTACTAATAAGCAAATGCAAAGCCATTTATAAAGCCTGTTCCATAAGTCCCATGGAGTCTAAGCTGTCTACTAATGTTGGACCACCGCCTCATATGAAAAGTTTATCACAGACAGACACGACAACATTCCAGAAACAAGATTCTCTTACCCACACAGGTGGCATTAAGTAACCAGGCATCCTCCTAAAGCAATGGCTGGATAGGGGATCATTTAAGGATCAAGTGTCTGTTGCCTTCCCTAAGGGTGCAGGCTAACTACAGAATCTTGCTAGATTCTTCTACCTTCTTTCTACAAGTGGCTCTGAAATGTTAGCCCATCCAGATATCTTGCATATGTTCAATTTCACCAAATGGAGAGCCCACTTTCATTATGCAGGCTACCAGCTTCTGTATACTTTTAGCAATAAACCCCTTTCTGACATTCACTATGCTAATTAGCAAAGCATAGAGTATTGATCAAAATATGAGTATCATTAGTGCTTTTAGTGGCTGCCTGAACTTCCTGATTAGAATGGGGCTGGCCACACACTGGACTCTGTGTTCTTGGCAAGAGCAGCTGCCCTTGGAGTTGGAACTTAAACCAAACAACACAAACTTAAGATTCTCTGTCTATGTTGAATGTTTTAAAAGTAAATTATAAGAACATGTCTTCCCTTCTTTTAACTCTTTTTAAAATGTCTTACTTCTCATAGATGCTTAGTAACTGTTAATGACTATAAGCCAAGCAAATTAAGAAGGGAGGAGGGGTTAAGCAGTAAGGAAAGGAGGGAGGGAAGAAAGAACAGACGAAGGCTTCTGGCCTCTAGACCCTCCTTGTCTTTGAAGTTGCAGACACTCAGCCCTGGGCTACGCCTCAGCTTCCAGCACAGCTTTCTGGGAGGCTTTGGGGGCTGGTGGTTTTTTATAAACAGATCCAAAAATAAGGAGATGATGTGGTCTGTGAAAAGGCGAAGTCACTCTGTGTACATAAAACTGGGGAGTTTCTCTAGTGAAAAATAATTGCCAGAGGTTAATTAACAGCCTGAAGTTAGTCCTGTTAGCCCACAGAGACAAGGCTCCTCTAAGTCACTGAGTTTGCCATTTCAAGGAAGCTTCACTCCCCCACCCATCCCAGTCACTCTCCAAGTCCTTTCTCCTACAAGACCAGTCCTAGTGGTCATGGAGCTGGAGTTGTTCAGGGCCAAGATCAAAGGCAAGAACAAGTGATGGTGTGGCCTACACAGAGGGCAGACCAATTGAACCAAACCTCAGTGAGAAGGTGAGATTTGAGCATTTGGAGAAGTAGGAAGCATTAGACTTAAAAAAAATCTATGTGAAATTTCCTAGGGACAGGGAACAGCCAGTGCAGAGGTCCTGTCAGGCATTTGGGAGGAGTCGCTGGATTAGAGTGAGTGAGATGGATTACTGTGAGAGATGAGGGTAGAGAGGCAAATGGAGCCAGTCCCAGGGAGCCATAAGCCATGGTGAAGACTTCACTTTTATTCTATGTGCCACAGCAGGGACCTAAAGCAGGGTTTTGAGCAAAGGAGTGACATCTGACTTTTGTTTTTCAAGATCACTCCAATTCTTGCATTAAAAGCAGACTATCAGTGACCAAGGGTGGAAGCAAGGAGACAAATCAGGAAGCTGTTCCATTCCAGAGGAGAAATAATGCATCTGACTTTATTCTCTCAGACTGGCTTCCTCTTGAAGAAACAATGTCTGCTGGCAGCTTCAAGGCTCACATCTCACAGCTTCTGAGCAGAGGACAAAGGCCTCCTTCCCTTTAATTCTCCTTAATTCCCTTAACTATAAATAAGGAAAGGCCAGAGAAAGGCATGCCCCCACTCTACATTCCATTTGCCATCCTACTATAGGCCTAGCACACAGTTGACACTCATTGAATGAATCTGGAAAATAAGTAAGTAGCATATAAATATGCAGACATTACTGGTCATGTGGACTAGATTGTAATGCGTTGTTTCTAGCCTCTTTTTTTTACCTTATGACCAATGGTCATATGTACAAAGTGACCAGATGAATTTTATAGGGATGATCAATGGCTATAAGAAACATATGATCATTCACAGAATTAAATTCCTTGCCTCATTATCATCATATTCTCATTGAATTATTCTTGTCTAGACAATGAGAAGAAATATATAGGTTAAGTCTTAGGCAAAATTCCTACTGTGGCTACATTACAACCAGAAGCTGGCACTGACCCAAGCTATGAACCAAAAATTGGAGGGATCCCATTAATTTGTGAGACTCAATACTGAATTGAAACCAAACATTTTTTAAATTGTGGACTTAACCAAAAATGATTTCTATAACAACCAATAAAACTCTATTGAACTGTGAACTATAGCTGAACTGATGTTTTCTAAAGCAATTGAACCAGAACATTAGAATATTATCAGAACCAAACTAGTATTTTTTCTGTTTGCATTTCTTCTGATAAGTATCTTTAAAGGCCTTCATATTTTTGTTCTGATTATTGGGCATATCAAAACTCCAGGAAACATTTCAATCAATCAATTACCTCTTTAATTCCAGCAGACACTGTTAGATATTTACCAAATAGCCATTTCATCTTATTTCTTTAACAAAACCCAGACTTATTAAAGGAGACAATGCATCCAACTTCCTTTTGCTAGTTTCCCTTAAAACTAAGTATAGCCAAATGTTTAAGTTTCCAACTGTGAGATATAAGCAAAGTTGGGTGGAACTTCCAGGAAATCTTTTGCCACAGACCCATCCTATATTCTTCCATCCTGGAATTCAATTATATGACTACTAGAGCTCCGGTACCATAAGACACATTTAAAGATGGAAATTATGCACTGAGGGTGACAAAATAGAAATCAGCAGATAGAGATATTGTTGATATCCTAAAGGTCCACCCCAGCTCCACACTTCTTTTACATGAGAGCTGAATAAGCCTTTATTGGGTATGAGCCATTGTTTTGAAGATTGTCTTATATGTAGTTAAACCTTCTCCTAACTTATAAACAAAGTATGCTAACATTACAGAAAACAAGTCAGTACATAATTTCATTCAACAAATAGTCATTGAATACCCACTATGCATCAATCATTGCTTTAAGGATACTGCTGTATTTTCTGTTCTCATGGAACACAGAAGAAAGAAAACTTGGCTAAGCAACTAATCCCAGCCCCAGCCCTACTGTTAACTAATAAAGTCTTTGAACTTGGAGAAACCACTTCACTTCTCTAAGCTCTAGTTTCTTCATATATAATATGATGAAGTTAGACCAAAATTTTTAAGGTCATTTCCAGCTCTCTCCATGCATGATTCAGGTGGTTTCCATACAAAGGCAGTTATTTTATCACTACGCATAGAAATCTATGCCACTCTCGGCCTCCAGAGGCTAGTAAATAGGACCCTAATTGACCCCCTCCAATCACAGTTGATAAGACCAAAGCTAGATGATCAGATTCTCTCTTCTGGGAACCTGAAATTGGAATATTGAGACACTAAGTTAGTTACATGGTGCTGGGAACTTGAACGAAAAGTTCATGTGGAATGGTGATCAGGGTGGGTGCCACGGCAAACCAGAGTCACGTGTGAGCAATGTTTGTGGAGCAGAGGCACATGAGGAAGCAGGATAAGTGGCCTGCATAATGGATCAGGAACACGCAAAGGAGAAGCAGACATGGAAAGCCAAAGGTACCAATTGACAGCCCAACAAGGCAGATCTTTCATTGGATTTTCATTTGGCCCACAACATTTTTTTTTAATTGAGGTTACTTGTCAAGGTTTTTAAAAATGGCCCTGACTGGTTTGGCTCAGTGGATAGAGCGTCGGCCTGCGGACTCAAGGGTCCCAGGTTCGATTCCGGTCAAGGGCATGTACCTTGGTTGCGGGCACATCCCCAGTAGGAGGTGTGCAGGAGGCAGCTGATTGATGTTTCTCTCTCATCAATGTTTCTAGCTCTCTATCCCTCTCCCTTCCTCTCTATAAAAAAAATCAATAAAATATATTTAAAAAAAAAAGATTTTTAAAAATGGGAAATTTTGCATAAAATTCTGAATATCCAGCTTCTCTGATTAGGGGAAGGTCTGATAACACTGGGCCTTCTTTGTTGAGTGGCCCTAAGAGAAGAGAGCAGAGATATGTAAACAAGGTGAGTTATGTCGACACCCACCCCTCCCTGTAGCTTGCACCAGTGCTCTGCATTCATTTTCCCTCCCTGTAGGACCATCATTGGTATTTGAGTTTGAGGCCCAGGTCCAGGCAATGTAGCCTCATGGGAAAACCACGCTCAGCCAGACTGCCCAGCTTCTGTACCCCCTGTACAGTCCCAGCTCTGCTTTAACAACTCTCCTAGAATATTTATTTCCTTCCAGAGCCATGAGAGAGAAAAGCCAAGAAACAACACAACTGACATCTTAGAACTCTTAAAAGGCTCAGGAATTGTCAGAACCAGGAACTTCTGAAGTGGAAGGTTAAGGTAGAACTAACCAGAATATTAAATAAAAACCTGATTAAAAGCAGTTTGAGCCTGGCTGGCGTGGCTCAGTGGTTGGGCATCAACTTATGAACTCGGAGGTCATAGTTTGATTCCTGGTCCGGGCACATGCCTGGGTTGCAGGCTCAACCCCCCAGTGGAGAGTGTACAGGGAGCAGCCAATCAGTGATTCTCTCTCATCATTGATGTTTCTCTCTCTCCCTCTCCCTTCCTCTCTGAAATCAATTAAAACTATATATATATATATTTTAAAAAGTAGTTTGAGGAGACTTTCACTTTGTCCAAGATGGGCCATCAGGGACCAGGTTTATCCTCCCACCAGACACAATTTATAAAGCAGATGGAATGCATGAAGCAGTTGTTCTCAAGACGTTGGCTATTAAGCAGCAAAGTACAGCCATCCCTGAGAGACAGGAAATAAAGACAAGCTCTATGATTGCCGAGGCATACTGTCCTGAGAGAGTTTCCATTTCCACCCGAGATTGGCAGAACACACATTCTTCTTCAGTGCACACAGATCATTTACCAAGAGTTCATATTCTGGGTCACAAAATAAGTCTCAATAAATTTAAAAGGATGCAAGTCCCACAAAGGATGTCCTGAGACCAAAAGGAAATTAAATTAGAAACCAATAAGAAAAATACATATCAAAATTTCCAAATGTTTGAAAACTAAATAACACATTTCCTGAACAATGAGTCAAAGAAGAAATCAAAAGAGAAATTGAAAGTATTTTGAACCAAAGGAAAACAATAGCACACTATTTTAAAATTTGTGTGAAAAAAATAAATAAAGCAGAACTTAGAGGAAAATCTGCAGCACTAAATGTCTAAATTAGGGAAAATAATAACGGAGAAAGTTTCAAATCAATAACCTTAGCTTCCTTCCAACTTAAGAAACTAGAAAAAGAAGGGCAAATGAGAACCAAAGTAAGCAAAAGAAAGGAATTAGTTATAATGCCAAAAATTTAAGGAAATAATACTAATTTTGCACAAACTCTCCCCAAAAATTAAAGAGGAAGAAAGGAAACCTACAAGGCCAACAATCTATGATACCAAATCAGACAAAGACGTTGCAAAAAAAGAAAACTACATACCAATATTCCTCATGAATGTAGATACTAATTTCTTAAAACAAAATTTTACTAAACTGACTCCAACAAGATAAATATATTATGATAAGCCAAGTAGGCTTTATCCCAGGATTGTGAGGTTGATTTAACACTTAAAAATCAATCAATATAATTCATTATATTAACAATTTTAAAAAAACAAACAAACATGTGTCTATCTCAATACGTGCAAAAAGATAAAAAGCACTTACCAAAATCTAACTTGTGTTTTGATTTTAAAAAAACTTTCAACAAAGTAGGAATAGATGGGAACTTCTGCAACCTGATAAACAATACCTATGAAAAGCCTACAGCTAACATCACACTTAGTGGTGAAAGACGGATTGTTTTCCCCCTAACACCAGGACAAGGAAAGGATGTCTGCTTTCATCACTTATAACTAACATTGAACAGGAGGCTCTAGCCAATGCAATAGGCAAGAAAAGAAAACAAAAGGCATCCAGATCAGATAGGAAGAAGTAAAACTGTTTTTATTCACAAGCAACATGGTTGTCTATGCAGAAAATCCTATGTCATCTATAAAAATAGCTGCTAGAATTGATAAATGGGTTTAGCAAAGTTTCAGTATGAAAGAGCAATGTAAAAAAACAAACTATATTACTACTAGAGGTCCGGTGCACGAATTCATGCATGGGTGGGGTCCCTCGGCTTGGCCGGCAATCAGGGCCTATCGGGCCAGCTGGGGGTAGGAGGGGGCAAGGGTTTGGGGCCACGGGAGGTTGGCTGTGGGAGTGTACTGACCACCAGGGGGCAACTCCTGCGTTGAGCATCTGTCCCCCGGTGGTCAGTGCGCATCATAGCGACTGGTTGACTGGTCATTCCAGTGTTTGGTTGTAACGGTTGCTTAGGCTTTTATATATATAGATATACTGGGGAAAAGAGTGGGAAATAGAATTTAAAATATAATACCATTTATTTTATTTATTTATTATTTTTTAAATATATTTTATTGATTTTTTACAGAGAGGAAGGGAGAGGGATAGAGAGTTAGAAACATCGATGAGAGAGAAACATCGATCAGCTGCCTCCTGCACACTCCCTACTGGGGATGTGCCCGCAACCAAGATACATGCCCTTGACCGGAATCAAACCTGGGACCCTTGAGTCCGCAGGCCGACGCTCTATCCACTGAGCCAAACTGGTTAGGACTATTTTATTTTTTAAAAATATATCTTTATTGATTTCAGAGAGGAAAGGAGAGGGAAAGAGAGATAGAAACATCATTGATGAGAGAGAATCATCGATTGGCTGCCTCCTGCACATCCCCCACTGGGAATCAAGCCCACAACCCAGGCATGTGCCCTTGGCCGGAGTCAAACCTGGGACCCTTCAGTCCGCAGGCTGATGCTCTATCCACTGAGCCAAATTAGCTAGGGCTACCATTTTTAATATCATTTTAAAAAATGAAATATTTAGGGATAAATCTGACAGAAGATGTGCAAGTTCTATATAATGAAAACTACAAAATATCATAGATGGAAATGAAGGAATACTTTTTTTTAAAGGAATACTTAAATAGAGAGATATACCGTATTATTGTGTTGAAATACCAAATATTGCTAAGATATAAATTTTCCCTAATATGATCATCAAATACAATATAATTTCAGTCAAAATCCCAGGAGGCTCTTTACATTATACATAATATATTTTTACATCATATTGTTAGTTTTATATTAATAATATAAATGTATTATTTTTATAAAAATTGACAAGCTGATTCTATAATTCATTTAAAAATGCAAAAGATCTAGAATAGCCAATTCAGCTTTAACGTGTGGAGGACTTACACTACCTAACGTCAAGACTTAGTACAAAGCTACAGTAATCAAACCCTGACCAAGGTAGCTCAGTTGGTTAGAGCGTCATCCTGCTATGCCAAGTTTCGGGTTCCATCCCAGTCAGGGCACATATAATAAGCAATCAATGAATGCATAAATAAGTGGAACAACAAATCAATGTCCCTCTCTCTTTTTGTCTCTCCTTTCCTCTCTCAAATCAACAACAACAACAACAACAACAAAAACAGAGAGAGAGAGAGAATTATAACAAAACCAGGAAAGTCCACATACTGAATGCTGAGACTAAAAGCCTCCTAGCCCCACTTGGCTCCTGGAACCCTGCAAGCTCCAGGCACAACACTGAAAAACGTTTCTCTGAGCAATTTTATTGGACCAAGAAGAGCCTTAAGCATTCTGAAGGGTTCCCTAAAGGAACAGGGTAGCCAGATAACCCTGCAGTGAAACTACAGTCAACAAGCCCTACCAATGAGATCAGAGCTTCTAATGGGCTTGTTAATGTCCTACTCTTAAACATGGCAGACAACAAAAGTTAGCATTTCTTCTTAGAACATAAAGGGATAGAAAAGGTGCTTGGCTGGGAAGCATTATTAGAAAAAATAGAGTGATTATCATATTCTTCAGGGAGAAGTCATTAGAAAATACCCAAAACCTAATTGCACAAAAAGCAGCAATTTAAGCCCATTATTAGGATATGAAAAGATAAATATTAAAAGAACCAGCTGGAAAAAAAATGGAAATGGTTGCCTCTTGGGAAAGGAGAATGGGGAAGAACTGCTAGGAGAATTATGAGACTCTTTAAATTATGAGTAACTTTTATAAAAACTGAGAGAAATGTCAAGGAAAACCAGTTAGAGCTGAATAAAGCTCTTGCAAAAGTCAATGGATAGGTTAATCATATGTCCCTGTTTGCCAGAGGCATTCTCAGTCTTTCTGTCTATTAATAATGTCTGTTTTACTCGCCAAATACTTCAGTTTGGCTAACTTTATGATGGATGTCAGGCTGATGCCTCCTGAACCCACTGATTAACCTCAACATCAGGGTTACTAAAAATTCACCTCTTGGGACACATAATTCTTTCTTGTGTATATAGGCTGTTTAGCAGCATCCCTGGCCTTGGCCCCCTAGATGCTAATAGCACCACCCACGATTAAAAATGTCTCCACACATTGTCAGGCCTTGGGAGGGGCCGGGCGGCGGGGCATGAACCTTCCCCACTGCTCTACAACTAAGTACCAATTTACAGGACATGGGATGTAGACATATGTGCAAAGATACCAGCAGGACACAAATCCAGACTACGGGAAATTCTAAAGGACAGATGACCCAGTTTTTCTAACAAACATATGACATGGGGGATGTATGGGAGGAAGGACTATTATAGTTTAAAAGGCCTGTAAAAAAATCTACAAATATAATAGGTGGACCTGGTTTGGAATGCTGATGTAAATAAGCTAAAAAAAAAAAAAAAAAGACCTTTTTGACACAATGAGAGAAAACGGAGTACCAGGCTAGGCATTATGATACTAAGAAACAGTGTTAATTGTGTGAGTGTGATAATGGTGCTGTGGTTACATTCTTTTTAAAAGCTTTCTGTTCGAGAAACATACTGCTGTATTAACAGATAAAATGCTATGAAGTCTGATTGGTTGCAAAGGGGCAAGGCGGGGGGGGGGGGGGACAGATACAACAAGAACGTCAGAACAAGGATGATCGTTGCAAGGGAGTGATGGGTACGTGGGTATTCATTATACTCCTCTCTCTGCTTTTGTGTATGTTTGCATTTCTCCCTAACAAAAACTCCAATGAAAGAAATAAAATCCAAAACATTAATAAAGCACGGCTTAACGGGAGAGGATTGGGAGTACAGTTTTCAGGGTTACATTCCCTGTTTCTCCACTAACCAGTCTGGTCGCTTTAAGCAGGAAAGACTCCTGTGACCTATAGAATGAGGGTCTTGAGTTAACGGCTTTCCTTGGTCCCTTCCAGGTGAGGTTTTCCATGATCCCCCAAAACATTACTTGAGGATTAGCAGTTTCAAAAGCTGGAATTGGTGGTGGAGAGCCTGGTGGTGAGTTCTGGCCCAGGGCTCCCGGGTTCCCTCCTGGGCCCCTCCACCCCTCCACTAGTTTAAGGAGGAGCAAGCTCAGTTGCATTGGGACCTTCTGAATTAGAGAGTGCCTGCTGAAGAAGGCTTGAGTCAGATCCCACTTCAAGCAGCTGTGGCTTCCAGTTTGAGTGACTTGTCAGGAAAGTGTGAATTGCAAGTCAGGATTACAAAAGTGCTTATTTTCAGACTTGTCCAAAAAACAGCGAGAAAGAGGGAAGCATGCATAATAAAGCAGCCCGCCAGGCATCTGAGGTGAAAGTTTGCAGCCCTCTGTAAGTTTGGAGAGGAAGAGTGAACTGGAAGCAGGCAGGCAGAGAGGGCCGGAGGAAGGAGGTACCTACCACTCCCAGTGGGGGTGCAGAGCTCACAGTGGCAAAGGAAGCACCGAAGTCCTGGTCTCCTGGCCCCCAGCCCAGGTCTGCTTCCAAGAATGATTGATGGGGACTGACTGCCACATGCCAGGAGGGACACCCTTGTTAGAGAGAGCTCCCGGAGACCCCCTCAGAAACAGCATCCCAGAGATCGGTGCCCTGGCCTTGAAGAATGCAGAAAACTTGCCCGTCACCATGTGTAAAGCTTCGCCCAGGATGAAGGGAAGGGGGAACCTCACGCCCCCTTTCTCCTCTGCACCCCATCCTGGGCCCCAACCAAAACCTCAGCTTCTCTCCCTCAGCCTCTCGCAAGGGCCTCCCAACAGTCTTTGGCCTCCAAGGTGACCTTATGCAAATGTAAACCGGGGTATTCCCAAACCAACTGTTCCTTCTCCTCTTGAAGATGTTTTCGCAGGCCCCCATCACTGTGGGGATCCAGTCCAGGGGACAGGACCTCCAGCAGAGGCAGTGAATGCTAGTGAGTGAAAGGCAACCTCAGAAATCCCAGGAGCTGCAAGACTTCCCAGGATAAACCTAGGAGGAGCTTCTTTATAATAGTCACATGCCAGGCGTCGGGGCAGAACACATCCTACACGGCTTCAGACCTGGGCCTTCAGGCCTCTCCCACGCTGCATGCACCTCTCCAGCCTCCCCAGACCTCTTTTCCAAATGGCAGGCCCCTCCCTGCAGAGAGTGCTGTGGGAACGGCCCCCCAGCCTGAGGAGATACAGGGGACATGGCAGCCCCAGGAGGGACAGAGGGTGTATGTATCCCAAAAGTCTTGTCCACCTGAGTCACCAATCACGCAGCTCAGCAGGCAACCCGGGGACAGAGGCAGACAAGGACCTGAAGGGTAGAGAGAGCCTCAGGGAGCCCGCAGGAGGCAGACCAGGTCAATTCCGCAGGTGAAGTACAAGGGCATGAGGTGGCTTTACAAAAAAAAAATGTTTAATTAGCAAGTAGCACAGGAATAAGTTGTCCTGAGAGGATTCTTAAACTATTTCAGATTAAGCCACTGTATTGGTTAGGAGGAGTTTAATTATAACAGAATGCCTGACAAACAATGGTTTAAGCAATGAGGGCATTTCATTATCTCTGGTAACGAGAGGATTGAAGGAGAATGGTTTCTGCTTTCGAACAGCAAGAAGATATCAGGGTGCTGGAGTGATGTCTCTACAGTTTCCTGGTCTTGCCCTCATGGTCATAAGACAGTTGCCATAGCTCCAAGCATCACATTTTCTTTTTTTAATATACATTTTTATTGATTTCAGAGAGGAAGGGAGAGGGAGAGAGAGAGAAACATCAATGATGAAAGAGAATCATTGATTGGCTGCCTCCTGCACGCCTCACACTGGGGATCAAGCCTGCAACCCCAGGCATGACCAGGAACCGAACCATGACCTCCTGGTTTATAGGTCAATGCTCAACCACTGAGCCATGCCAGCCCAGCCAAGAATCACATTTTCAAACATCACACCAAGACAGAAAGGAAGGGGAGAGGCAGAACTGCTTGTCCACTACACTCTTTGTTATTAGAGGGAAAAAACTTTCTCGAAGTCACCAGCAGGTTGCATGCCTACCCACAGGCAAAGAGGAATGCTGTGAGCTTAGATCAATCATGATCCAAGCCCTGGACCCACCTTTCCTAAGCACAGTGCTGCCCTTTCATACCTGGACAAAATTTGAATTGTTAATATGAAAGAATGGGGGGAAGGCAGAGAATGGCTGCTATTAGAGAACTGTGTCTACCACAGCTCAAGTCCCCTCTGACTGTCACTCTAATCTTGAGCCTCGTCTCACCACCCCAGTGCAAACCACTATTATCATTCCAGACTTACATGCATACATATACTGTACATATACGTATACACAACATACAAAACTGACAATAGCCCTGGCTGGTTTGGCTCAGTGGATAGAGCGTCAGCCTGTGGACTGAAGGGTCCCAGGTTCTATTCCGGTCAAGGGCACATGACCAGGTTGCAGGCTCGATCCCCAGTAGGGGTGGTGCAGGAGGCAGCCGATCAATGATACTCTCTTATCACTGATGTTTCTATTTCTCTTTCCCTCCCCCTTCCTCTCTGAAATCAATAAAAATATATTTTTTTAAAAAACTAACAATAGACTTGAGGCATTTAATAAACTTATGGTAGTGTGTGTGTGCATGCACATGTGCAATAAACATACCAAGCATCCTTCTGCAATTTGCTTCACCATTCAACAACACGTCTGTGATCCACCCACATCAGTACTCACTGATCTAGACTATCACTGCAGAATAGTGTTCCCCAGTGTGGACGTCGCACCATTTACTTAGATACTTCCCTGTTGATAGCTTCTTCGTTGTTTTTGGAGCAGCTGCTAAGAACTTCTGTGGACAGAGGCACGGGTATTCTCCGTTTGCCCCTCCAGATCCATCTTTCTCAGCTAATAGCATGAGCTGGCTGTCTTGCTCTTTGGCTTCTGGTTGGGTGAAACCTATGTGAGTGGCAGGAAATCAGAGGGTACAAGAGAGAGGAGTTGGGGTGGGAATCCTCTGGTTCACTCCCTGCCAAGCTGCAGGCTGGCAGTGGCTGTGTTCACTCAACACCATGTAAGCTGCAGTGGACGGTAAAAGAAGCCACTGCCGTCAAAGAGCCTGCAATCCACTTTGGAAGATGAGAAGAACATTCTCATAACAACGAGCAACACGGATAACCCTGTATTGTTAAGTGGCAAGTTATCTGGTATGTTCCGGTGCAATAGTCATAGGATGATCCTTTCCGACGTTTTATGTTGCCTGACAGGTTCTTGAGGATAAGCAGCAAGCATTATTGTTCCTTGTATGCCCAGTACTCAGCACACAGTAGGCATTCAGACACCCAAGGATAACATGTTAGAACAAGCACTTCGTTGTTTACAAAGCACTTTGAAAGTGAAGCATCATTTAATTCTCATAGCAACCCCCTGAGATAGTAACTATTATTATCATCTGCATTTTCTGCATTTTCCCAAAATAAGAAAATCGTGGCTCAAAAAAGCTTAGCATCTTGTTCATGTCACAGAGTCAGCTTATGGTGGGGCTGGCCTGGTACCCAGGGCCTTTGAACATAAATGTGGAGCTTCTGCCTACAAGAGCCACAGAAGTCCATCCTCTGCCAAATGGCCTTTCTGGCCTCCAGTATGCTCTCTTTTTCAGCCTTTCCCTTTGCTCTCTCAAGCTCAGACAGCTGGCTCCAGATTTTCATTAGTGTGTGGTTTTTTTCAGGGAGTCTAGCGACTCCTGTTTATCCAAGACCCTATCAGAGATATCAATGTATAATACAGGCACTAAACTCTGGAATACATGACACAGCCATAACCACACACAAGTTTGTTACCTTTTTGGGAAATAGTCACCATGCTTACTGCTCTCTCCTCTTCTCAGGGCAGAACCTGGGTTTCTGGTTAGGAAAAATCTTGCATTTTGCCTAAGAATCCTTTTCCCTCCCTTGCTTTTTCAGAGAGAGAGAGAGAGAGAGAGAGAGAGAGAGAGAGAGAGAGAGAGAGGAAGGGAGGGAGGTGGATGTCAGAGACACATCAATTGTTTGCCACCTGCATGCATCCCGACAGGGTAGGGAGCAAACCCACAGCCCTTGGGTGCACAGGCCAGTGCTCTAACCATTGAGAAACACTGGCCAGGGCTTGGAATCTTTCTAACAGCAGTTGTATTACTGATAAATCCTAATTCATTTGTATGCTTCTGAATGCACTGGGATGCAATGTTTTAAAAAAATGTTTTTTAATCACAAAAAGCACTGCATGCCCTTTGGGGGGAAAGACAAACAAAATTGAAATGTGTAAAGTAAAAAGTGAAAATTCTCAAGAGAATGAGAAAACAAGCCACAGACCGGGAGAAAACATGTGCAAAAGACATTTAATGAAGGACTATTATCCAAAATGTACAAAGAATTCTTATAAGTCAACAATAAGAAAATAACCTGATTTAAAAATGGACAAAAGACCTGAGCACACACCTCATCAAAGAAGACATCCAGATGGGAAATAAGCATAAGAAAATAGCATGTGTCATTAGGAAATTGCAAATTAAAACAATGAAATACCAAACAACTAGAACGGCCAAATCCAAAATGCGATCAGTACCAAATGCTGGCGGGGATGTGGAGCAACAAACACTCATTTGGTGCTGGTGGGAATGCAAACGGTACAGCAGCTTTGGAAAACCATTGGGCAGTTTCTTACAAAATCATAGTCTGACCACAGAATCCAGCAACGTGTGCCCCTGAACATTTACCCAGCTGATTGAAAACTTATGTCCGCACAAAACCTGCACCTGGATGTTTATAGCAGCTGTATTCAAAATGTGGAAGCAACCAAGATGTCCTTCATTAGGTGAACGGATAAACAGACTGAGGTACATCCAGACAATGGCATATTATTCAGAACCAAAAATGAATGAGCTGTCAAGCCATGAAAAGACATGGAGGGCCTTTGCCCAGGTTTTAATTGGATTGTTTGTCTTCCTTTTGTTAATTTGCATGAGTTCTTTACATATTTTGAAAATGAACCTCTTATCAGATGCATCATTGGCAATATGTTCTCCCATGCTCCCTTTTCATTTTGTTGATGGTTTCTTTTGCTGTGCAGAAGCTTTTCATTTTGATGTAGTCCCACTTGTGGGTTTTTCCCTTTGTTTCCCTTGCCCTACAAAGATACATTGGCAAACATATTGATCTATTTCGTTCATCAGTTTCCACATATAAGTGAGATGATGCAACACTTGTCTTTATCTGACTGGCTTATTTCGCTTAGCATAATACTCTCCAGGTCCCCCCCATGCTATATCAAAGGGTAAGAGATCCTTCTTTTTTATAGCTCCATAGTATTCCATTGTGTAAATGTACCACAGTCTTTTTATCCATTCATCTACTGATGGGCACTTAGGCTGTTTTCAGATCTTAGCTACTGTAAATAGTGCTGCTATGAACACAGGGGTACATATATTCTTTCTGATTGGTGTTTCAGAATTCTTAGGATATACTTCTAGAAGTGGGATCACTGGGTCAACTGGCAGTTCCATTTTTATTTATTTTTAAAATATTTTTATTGATTTCAGAGAGGATGGGAGAGGGAGAGAGAGATAGAAACATCAATAAGAGAGAATCATTGATCGGCTGCCTCCTGCATGCCTCCTACTGGGGATTGAGCCTACAACCTGGGCATGTGCCCTTGACCAGAATTGAACCTAGGACCCTTCAGTTCACATCAATCCACTGAGCCAAACCAGCTAGGGCAGCACTTGATGTTTATTGATTTGTTGAGGGTAGCCCCACAAATTCTCTCGTTTCAATATGACCGTTGTTTCCCAACAGCTTAACTTATTACCTAGCACAAAGTAAACAGTCAAATAAATGTTGGCTGAGTTGAACTGGAGCAGAACATTATAACTTTTTAAAATAAATATTTAGAGACATATGGTGTAGGGTTTGGGATTTCAAGCAAGACAAAATTTACTAGAGAGCCGAACCGGTTTGGCTCAGTGGATAGAGCGTCGGCCTGCGGACTCAGGGGTCCCGGGTTCGATTCCGGTCAAGGGCATGTACCTTGGTTGCGTGCACGTCCCCACTAGGGGGCGTGCAGGAGGCAGCTGATCAATCTCTCTCATCGATGTTTCTGGCTCTCTGTCCCTCTCCTTTCTTCTCTGTGGAAAATCAATAAAATATATTTAAAAAAAAAATTTACTAGAGAGACAGACAATAGGATTTTGAAGGCCTGGGGTTGGAGGTGGGGCAGGCTGGGAGAGGGCAATGTGGGGAAAAGGGGACAGCTATAATAATAAAAGCATAATATGCTAATTAGACCGGACATCCTTCCCGGATGTCCTTCCTTCCGGACAAAGCCACAGCGGGTGGGGGCCACAGCCAAGGCCCGTGCAAGAATTTCGTGCATTAGGCCTCTAGTATATATTTACTAGAGAGTATATATTTACTAGAGAGAGTGAGAGGCTGACACAACGTTGGATGGTCAGGGAAGCCTCTGCTAGCATGCACAGTGTGGACAGAACATAGCAGGGGACCTCAGCTGCCCGAAGCACCGAATAGGTCATTCCCTAGGGGCTGCCAGAGTTGTTGGCAAGACCTCCCACTGCCTTAGGCATGAGGTTTTTTCTGCAACTCACTGAGAGAGAGAGAGCCTAGACCTGTGAGAAGAAATGCAGAAAAGTAAGTTCTGATGGGGAGAAAGAGGGAGGAGGTTCGTGATTCCATCTATAACACTGCAACTTTAGTTTTACATTACAAACATGTGCCCATCACAGAGAGAAAGATTGTCCATAATCTCACCAGCCAGAGAAACCCCCTTGATCTTATTTCTGTGTGGATCTTTTCCTAGAGATCACACATGTAAAGTATTACATATCTATGTATGTTTTCCATATATGCTATCCTTTTATCATGTCAATAAGCAATCATTCATGACATCATTTTTAATGGCTGAATAGAATTCCAATGTCTGGCAAAACCATACTTTATCTAACCAGTCATCTACTGTCAGACAGTTGGGTCTTTTCCAAAATCTCGCTATTATAAACAGAGCTGCCAGGAACTTCCTGAGAACCATGCAGTGAACTTCTGATCCTCTTTCACAGAAGGGTGAAAGAGAACAATGGGCTATTTGCTAAAGTCGACTTCAACCCCAAACTGCCACCCGCTTCTCCCCAGCCCTAGTGCCACCAGTCCTCCGGGGTCCAGCCGGAAGAATCCACGGTCAGGACCTTGGATTCTTGAGGATTTGCTCCTCTCTCAGAAGGAGTGTCTGAGCCTTTTTGAACCCACATAATTAGATATGAGGCCTGAAACCAGGGCAGCCCTAGCCAAAACTGGGAAGCTGATGAAGGAAGTCTTGGCTCATTCTCAACTCCCTCCCTCTTAAAGTGTTTCCCTTCCCTAGTGCTGTCCAGTTCTCCCAAGAGGCAACTGTCCAGTGCCTCAAACTCCTAATTTCTGCAGCTGTGACAGCAACCAGGTGGTAAAGGGTAGTACCTTCCAGTAATCTATACTTTTCAAAAAGTTCCCTTTAACATCTTGAGTCAACCAACATGCTTTAAACTAAACACTGCAAGGGGAGGGGACACATAATAAATGTTTGTGGAGGGAAGGAAGGAAGGAAGGAAGGAAGGAAGGAAGGAAGGAAGGAAGGAAGGGAGGGAGGGAGGGAGGGAGGGAGGGAGGAAGGAAGGAAGGAAGGAAGGAAGGAAGGAAGGAAGGAAGGAAGGAAGGAAGGAAGGAAGGAACTAGCAAGCAAACTTGACAGGCCCCAGTACAATGCTCGTTATTTGGATACTGGAGATAGGGCCCAAGACCAGCCAATTTCTCAAACATGTTCAAGACCCAGTGAAGACAGAGGCCATCAGAGTGTCCTTCCCCAACTTTTCACAAGTCCCTTTTTCTATTCATTAATTGACTTGAGAAATATTCATTGATCCCTACTGTGTCTAAGACACCAGTCTAGACCTTGTGGAGGTTACAAAGAAATTTAAAGCAAACTCAAGGAGCTTACAATCTCCTGGCGAGAAGTTGCGGTAAGGGGGTGTGGGAAAGGGATAAAGATAAGGCAGGAGTATCTAAAAAAATAAATTATAAAACCAAAGCTGTCATCAGGCAGAAGTGATTCACGGCCCAGTGAGTTGAGTTTTCAGAGGAGAAGGTGATCTCTGGGAACCAGAGTAGACAGACAACCTGGAGGAAGTGGGGCTTATAGGATGGGGACAACTTGGTGACTAGAAACAGGGGCAGGGAGGGAGAATGAAAGGGGAAAGACATGAGCAATGCCACAAAGCAACGGATTATTCCAGAGGATTCTCTTCATCATTCTGCCCTGCCTCCTTCCTCAAGTCAAAGCTAATTGAGGAGGAAAAGGAGATGTTTACCAAGAGCAAAACCAAAGTTTAAGAGACAATCACAGAGGACTATAGCCACACACATGGTAATTGGCTACTGCTTTTCCAGTCAAGGCATGAATAAAGGAACACAAGCCACATGCTAAAGAGGTCACCTTTCCTTCAGGTCCAAGGGCTGATTGAGTAAGATGACGCATGTGAAAAGTTGGCACCAGGGGACATTGAGTAACGGCCAGCTCTCACTGTTGTGCTTGGATCGCACCACCTGGAACCTGGGAGTCACAGACTTCGGGGTTGAAAATATTTCCCTGAAGGCTTGGCAACAGACCTCACAGTTCCTGTGCTGGGAGAGGGTTTCTTTGCTCGCCTTCACCTCCTCCCCAGTGAGGGAGTGGGCAGGCCAGACTGGATGAGAAAGGGAAAGGGCCCAGGCAAGCACTCTGCACGGCTTTGTGATGAGATCAGGCATGGAAAGCTTGAAGCCTGGGCTACATGGGCAGCACTGGCCCTGGGTGGCTGTGTACAGAGCTAAGAGTCCCCCATTATCCTTCAACCACCCTAAAATAAACCTGCAATCTAAGTAAAAACAATGTCTGCTATCTAAACACAGCTTTAAGACCAACCCGAAGACCCAACCAGATGGCTGCCTGCAGGCCTCTTCCAAATAGAAATTCCACAGCCGCCATTCTTGCCAGCTACTCAGAGCAACTGGAGTTTTACTGCCAGGCTGCAGGAAGACAATGGCTGGATCCAAGTCCCAAGAGGCCCCACATAGCTTTGCCATTTACTCAGCAAGAGCGTCTGAAGTCCAACTAACACCAGGGGTTGTTGAAGCAACATCGTGTAGCCAAGGGCCAACAGGCCTATGTGAGGACCATGCCCCTGGCTTTCCCCACACTCCACCTCAGACCAAGGATGTTGATGCCCATGGGCAGCTATTACCCACTAGGGGTTGGGAACAGGAGGATAAATGCTTCCCCATTGCCTCTCCCCCACACCCCCACCCCAGATATTCCTGAGATGCATTTCACAAAGCTTTTTAGAAGATCCTGCTTAGTGTGGCCAATTAAATAATTCATCATTTTATTGTCTCTCTCTCCTTCCCTATTTCACTCTCCAATAGACTACTCACAGATAAGCATTCCTATCAGGCTCTACTTTGGGGAGAATCCAGACTAAGGTACTCAGGAACCTCAAAATATATCACCTGGGGCCGTGGCTGAGTAGTACAGTTGGTTAGAGCATCATCCCAATACACTGAGGTTGTGGGTTCCATCTCCAGGCAGGGCATATACAAGAATCAACCAATGAAGGTATCAATAAGTGGAAGAACAAATCGATGTTCCTCTCTCTGTCTCTCTCTGTTGTGTGTGTGTGTGTGTGTGTGTGTGTGTGTGTGTGTCTGTCTGTCTCTGTTTCTCTCTCTCAAAATTAATTTTTTAAAAATCACTTGGCTTTTGAAAATGAGGGCACAGCGATGAGGGTTTCCTGGATCCCTGCTCATGTTTGTGTTGAATGTGAACCTTCCTATTGGTAACCCAGTCAGGAACTGACTCTGAGAGAAGTTTCTCAATACATCTAGCCCAAAGGAGGAGGAGAAAATGATCCTTCTACCCACCTTGGGGAAGAAGCATAGGTGAATTCTTCTCACCAAGTCCAATTTTATTGTGTAGATTCACTAGAACCCATCTTGTGGACCAATGATATGGGCCAGTGACTCACCATGTAAAAGTGGGAAGAACAGCCTGGCTGGTGTGGTTCAGTGATTGAGCACCAACCTAAGAACCAGGAGTTCATGGTTCGATTCCCAGTCAGGACACATGCCCAGGTTGCTGGCTCGATCCTCAGTAGGTGGGCATGCAGGAGGCAGGCAATCAATGATTCTCTCTTATCCCTCTCAACTATCTCTCTCTCCCTCTCCCTTCCTCTCTCTGAAATACAATTTTTTTTAATGGGAAGAACCGTTTCATTAGAAGTGGGATGTTTCACACACTTCTTACATACACACATCAGGACACAAAGTGGGTTGACATGGTTTGACTCATGTCTGTGTGTCTAACACTCAATATAGAGACTTTAACAAATATAGCAAAGAGGCTTGCATCTGAGAGTCTAGCCTTCTCTTCCAAAGCAGGTGATGGGTGAGAATAAGGGAGAGGGCTGGAATGTGGGGAAGAACGGGATTAGAGTTAAGATAAACCTGAGAGGCAAGAGCAGAATTCTAATGAGGAGGGAAAGAAACCCTCCTCTATACCTTCTGTTTGAGTGTCTGAGTCTGACCCAGTGGCTTTCAAAGAGACATAAGAAACATCCAGAAATGTTGTGAGGTGGGTTGTGGGAGGCGAGTTTTGTTTAGGATGCAAGAACAAAGATTACAAATAGAAAAGAAAAAAAGAAAGAAAAAGAAAAAAGAGCAGTGTTTAGTTTTTAGTATTCACCACATATCAAAAATTATGTTTTAAGTTTATGACTTTGTTGTGATTATAACATTATTATTTTTCTACATTAACAATGTGAAGACTAGAACGAATATATATATATATATATATATATATATATATATACATTTCTTAATTTTTTGGAAGGGAGTGAATCACAAAAAAATCTTTTCTCCATGTTAACATCCCTTGGGTCCTGAAGGTCCACTCTATAGCATCTTCTCTATATATCTTGGAGGCTGGCTAGAAGCATGAGATGTGTAATCCCCACTCCTAGGTATATATGTACCCAAGATAAAGTGAAAATTTATACATATATGAAAACCTGGGCACAAATTTTATGCATCTTTATTCATAATCCTCCCCAAACCAGGCACCACCCAAATGCCCTTCAGCTAGTGAATGGGAACAAACTGTGGTACATCTATACAATGTAATAATACTCACCAATAGAAAGGAATAAACAATAGATGTATGCAGCAACAGAAGAAGAATGAATCTCAAGTACATTTTGCTAAGTGAAAGGAGCCAGTCTCAAAAGGCTGTATGATTCTATTTATAGGACATTCTGGAAAAGGCAAAACAGACAGAAAAGGGATCCCTGGATGTCCAAGGCTGAGGGTGAATGGCAGGAGGGGATTGATTACAAAGGGGCACTAGTGGATTGTTGAGGGTGATGCAACTGTTCTATATGTTGACTGTGGTGGTGATCATACAACTATATGCATTTGTCAATGCTTGTGAATTATACACCAGTAAAAAGGGCAAATTTTACTGTGTGTAAATTATTCTTCATTGTAAGAAGAAGAAAAAAAAGACATGAGCTTTGGAGTCCATCTGTCTGGGAAAGAACCTCAGCTCCACCACTTCCTTTTCTGTGACCTTGGCAAGTGACCTAAGCTTTCAGGGCCTTGGTTTCCTCATCTGTACATGAGGGTTTAATAGATCTACTTGGCAGGATTGTCACAAGGGTTTAGTGAGCAATACTGTGCCCGACACCCCCTCAGCATTAGATCGCATGATGACCATCCAGCCAGGAGCCCGTCCCCAGGTGGTCTTGATATTAACCTGCCCTGCATTCTACCACCTCAGGCCTCCTGCCACCTGCCCTCTGCCCAGCCTGGATTCCTGGGCAGAAATTCATGCCATCCCCTGAGAACTCTAGGAAGTAATCTGCACTGGATTAGAGCTTGGTGCCCCTGGAACCTGGCCTTGAGTCCCAACCAATGAGCTGCTATTTCTGGATGTGTGGGGGTGTTTTTTGTTTTGTTGTGTTGTGTTTTTTTTGGAGGGGGGTATTTGTTTATTACAGTACAATCGGCATACAATATTATACTAGTTTCAGTTGTATGATATAGTGATATGATATTTATATGCCTTATGACATGATCATCAGGGCAAGTCTAGTAACCATCTGAGTTTTTAATCTCTCTCCAGCAGCCACCAGCTGTGCCCTTCAGCCCAGCCAGCAGGCTCATAGGTGCCACACAGGCAAAGACGTGTGTACTCACTCCCCCCTGCTCCTCTAGGGCTGTGCTGTACCTATTCTTTATATCCTGGCACTTAGTAAAATAGACATGGATAAATGAATAGGATGTACCATCCCATGGCAACTAGCTTTTGGGCATTTCTATTGGACTATGCTAAACATTGCCTAAAAGCAGGTTCTAATACGTTTCTTTCTTTCTTTAGTATGTGTGTGTGTGTGTGTGTGTGTGTGTGTGTGTGTGTGTGTTTCTCCTAGCTAACACCTCTTGCATATTAATTATTGTCCAATAAATTGTTTTAAATGTCTCAAGGAGACTTTTCTATAGTTAGGAAGTTTAGTGAAACATTCTACATTCCATTCATTATATTAAGTAACAAGATGCATACTCTCCTAACAGATTTTCATTGATTAGGATGAAGTTTAAAGCAGGAACCATATGTGCACCGTGGGCAAGATTTGACTGCTCATTCATTCATTAACAGAGGCGCTCATGCAAGGAGCCTTTACAGGGAAGCTCCTCTGTGCTAAGCTCTGTGCCTGTGCTGGGGTGCTAGAGAGAATCGCACCTCAGTATGCACACTGTCACCGTAGAGGCAGCTCCCCTCTTACAGTTGGTTTTCTCCATTGTAATTGTTAAGGCCATTTCAGACCCGTTCTAGAACCAACAATCTATGATTTGGAGATTGTATTGCAATCTGTGGTGTGTAGGGGATGTTTTTATTGGAAATGATGATGATGGACATTACTCTGAATAAAGCCCTTTTGATGTTTCTCTTGAAATTAACATGTTTTCTTTGATTACAAAATCCGCACTTTTAACCGGTAATGCTGATTAACCATTAACCGGTTAATAATGCAGATTGACCGTTAACTGATTAATAATGCGGAGTTGACAACCTTACTGACCTGAAGAAGAGGAAGAGGTTAAAAGAATGTTCTTAATGGTAGCAACTAATTGACAAGTTTCCAGGCCTCTTGCTGCTTTGAAATTGCTTAGGTAGAGAGCACAGGAGGGCTTCAACTGATATTTGCAATGCCTTATTCCTTAAAATCAATTTTTTTAAAAAGGAATTCAATAGGGCTAAATGTTAAATCGGTATGTTAGGAGTTTATACTCATGAGTTATAATGTACGCTGCGCTTTTTCGTGTTTGAAATATTTCTTGATAATTGTTTAAAAGGCACACTCCTTTGTTTTTCAAGTAACAAAAACTGTGGTTGGGGCATTTTTCGTCGTAGAAAGGGTATTGCTCTGTTTACGTGAGTAACCCATACTAGGAAATAACACCCTGCTACCCATCCTCTCCCTCCACACGTTCTCCGGGGACTTGCGTGTACCGCTGGGATGAGCAGCTGGGCCTCCGGGTTCCATTGCGGAGAACTCGCGCCTTAGCCAGGCTGGGAGCGAGAAGGCCTCCGCATTTCAAAGGAAGGGGAGAGGGGAAGAGTGAATCAGCCTGGCCTCAAAGGCTAAAAATAATCTGGCTTTGTAGACTTCTTCCTCCCGTCAGAGAGGGGAGAATCTTTGCTGGGTCCTGACCGTGAAGCTTGTGCTGGTCAGAACCGAGTTAACCTGGGAGCCTCCATCCCAGGCTCTCTCCCAGGTCAGCTCCTGAGGACTAGAGCTCATCACTCATGTCTTTGATAATAAATGTGATTGGAACCAGGCGGGGGTCCTGCCCATTGGTCCCACCGTTTAGACTCTGGCAGGGATGGGGAGCGTCTGGTGCTGCCGTGTAAGATCCATGAAATCATCAGGGGCGAGTTAATTGAAATGTTTGACCAAATATAGCAGGCTAATTTTAAGCTGATAATTTTGTATGGCCCGGGAATGATGTTATAAATATACAAATGGCAGAGAAAAAGTTCCCCACCCGAAGAGGAGAGCCCAGACTGGGACACCAAGCGGCCTCCCTGAGAGGCACCCTCAGCGCACCTGAGCGTGGGCACTCGGCCCTCTGGGAGAGGCCCAGCTCTCTGTAAAGGCTGCCAGGGCGGACGGAAAACTTCCCTCTTCCCCGAGATGGTTTCATAACAAAGGGAATCATGGCCGGGAAGTGCTGTTAGCCTCCTTGAGGCAACCCAAGTGATGTTCCGGCCTTCCTGTGGTCAGACTGTAGGCAAGCTGCCGCCCACGTCAGGGGTGGAATTTGCCCTTCACCAGGCTCCCTTTGCCCCTGGCCTGCCGGTTTTCTCAGTAACGACTCCTTACTGCCCCAGGGTGCTTCTCCTCCCGACCCGAACCTGTCCCACGTTCTTTCCAGACCCATGACTTCCTTCACAGACAACGATGAGAGGCGTCCGGGAAGCCCACTAGCTAGACCTTGGTAAAGATTCTTTGCTTGCCCAAAACTTTAGGCTCCTGTACTTTCCCTTAAGCCAGCGGTTCTCAACCTGTGGGTCGAGAGCCCTTTGGGGGTCGAACGACCCTTTCACAGGGGTCGCCTAAGACCATCGGAAAACACATATATAATTACATATTGTTTTTGTGATTAATCACTATGCTTTAATTATGTTCAATTTGTAACAATGAAAATACATCCTGCATATCAGATATTTACTTTATGATTCATAACAGTAGCAAAATTACCGTGATGAAGTAGCAACGAAAATAATTTTAAGGTTGGGGGTCACCACAACATGAGGAACTGTATTAAAGGGTCGCGGCATTAGGAAGGTTGAGAACCACTGCCTTAAGCCCATCGGGGCACTTCCTGGTAAAATCCAGTTGTAGCAAGAACCCTGGTAAGTCAGTTTAACCAGATCGCCCCACCTTCGATATCTGATCGCCCTCGCTGACCGGCTTCCTCATCCTCCACCACCCCCCAGGTGAAATCTGATCTCCCTGAGGAAAGCCTGTCTTGCCATCTTTAACAAGCATCCTTTTTTCTTTAACAACCTCCTCCCAGGTGTCCCGGCTGGGCCTCCTTTCAGGGTGGTAAGCAAGGATGGAGGTCCTGCTCCTTTCGATAAAACCTTTTTCCTACAAACTAGTTCTTCAGTGCGCTGACCTGAGTGGAACCGCACACCGGCACTGACTCCACTAAACATCCTGTAAGGCGGAAGTCTCACTCAGCAGGGCACAAAGCAGCCACATAAACAATTTCCTTTTCCTTAGAGGATGTGCCACCCCCACTGATTTTAAAGGTTTATATCAAAGACCCTAGGTCCCTGGACCCAGCTGTTATTGCTAACTATTTACCAGGATCTCATGTGCTGCAGAAGCACTCCCACTTTTGCATGGGAATCCTTCTGAATAAGGACAGTGAAAGGTTAAAGTCGGTAAACTCGAGGGGAGGCGTTTAAACAGCCATCTCAGATGGTGATTAAAGAAAAACTGAATTTATTTAAGGAAAAGGGGTTGGGGGGTAGAGAGATCCAAAGGGAAGAGCTTCACAGCACTGAGCCCACAGCATTGGGTCCATGATGGCAACAAAAATACACTTAGGACAGTGAGACAAGGAAGGGCATAGAAGAAGCAACAGGAGAGCCTGGGCTGGGCTGCTTTGGCTCACTGAGAAGTCGGAGGAAAGGGGGCCTTGGCGATTGGTTCAGGGGGTCAGCCTGGGACCAGCTGCCAAGGCCCATTGCTCCTCTGGTTGCAAGTCTCATCTGCTTAGAGGTTAGGGGATACGTGCCGGTGCGGGAAGGAGGTGGGTTAGGGAATGGCACAGGCCAGCTCCTTGGAGGGAGAGCATGCAGGTGCTGGGTCCTGTGTTGTGAGCCTATTTATCTCTCTTGCAGATGGAAATCTTAGGGGAGATCTCGGGGGTGGGTCTTAATAGAATATTTGTCAGTTTTCCAGGTGTGGTCTTTCAGAGTCATGGTCTCCACTGACTGGTCGATGCCAGGACAGGGGGTCATCAGTCAATGTAGCTGGTCCTGAGGCAGCCACGCCATCACTTGTCTGGTTTCGCTGCTTTTCTAAAATACAACTGAGGCCTAGAGGTTATCTTTAGGGAGGAAAAGATAAGGGGTCCAAACCGCATGACCAGTGATATGCTAGGGGCAGATAGGTTACCCTGAGGGCGAGGTTTTTGTTTTCCCAGTTTTGCCCCTTGCTAGGCATCCGGGAGTTTCTGTACCTGGCCCATCATCCTTGCTCCAAATGTTCTGCTGCCACACAACTGGTAAGAGGTAGATCTGGGATTCAGACTTCCTTCTGCCTCACTCTGCATCCAGAGCTGCTGACCATGATTTCCTTCATCGAGATGTAAGTGGTCTCGTGTGGCAAGTCTACAAGAAGAGACACTGAAAGATGTTTGCTTGAACCTCCAGGTCACCTCACTTTCTGTAGGACTGTGACGAATGGCACAAACTCACTGGGCCTCCGAGTAGCAAAAGGAAACGATGGTATCAGGTGGGCCTCCTTCACAGGAGGGGTCAAATGGGTTTTACCGCTAATCTCTAAAGGGAGACAGAAAGGAGATAAGCAAACACGCCAGAGGAAGTTACACACATTCCTCAGGCTTGTCACTCTCAGAAAGTATCCCTCACACCCGCGGTATCTGGAAGACAGGCCCTCCCCCCAGCCTTCCCAGATTTCAGTTACAAATCCCCACAAGGGAGTTCTGGGGAAGCAACAACTTGAAATGGCCACTTTGGGTGCCCAGATGTCAAAGGCTTTATTTACATTTCAAGGGAAGTCACGCTGGCCCTTTTCAGGGTACTGGAGGCATTAAACAGAAAAGGACTTTTAGAGCCTGGCAATTTAGCTATTTGCATCAAAATATTTCCCAAAGGTGGAGAGACATAGATGTCTCTTCAGTATACCCTGAAAAGGCCCATAGCAGGCATCAGTTTTCTTGAAGTTTGATCTATATGCTTCAAAATTTATGCAAAGTTTTTATTTTAGACCTACCCATGCCCATCTATTTTAACAACAAAATGCTTTTGGTTACTTAGTCAAATTACTTCTCTTCCCCCCAGTCCTTGAGTAATCCATTATAGTTGTACACTAAGCCGGGTGCCAAAAGCTTGACAGGCATTAATCTCATTTAATCCTCATAGTAACCCTAATGGGTAGGTGCTACGATCCCACCCATTTATAGACAGGGAAACTCTTCTCCACTTTACTGCGGAAACACCTTGGAGAGGGTTAGCCTGTGGCTTCTCTCCACTCGGGCATTATGGATGTGTGTCCTCCCTTAATTAAGGTTGTATAAAAGTCTATATTATTGTCCTTTAAAAAAAAAAAAAGAAATGTTTTTTAAATTTTTTTATTGATTGATTTGAGAGAGAGAGAGAGAGAGAGAGAGAGAGCGACTGTTGTCTGCCCATTCATCATTTATTGGTTGATCCTTGTTTGTGCCCTGCCAGGGGATCGAACCTACAACCTTGGTGTATTGGAACAGTGCTTTAACCAACTGAGCTACCTATTATTGTCCTTTTTAAAATATAAAAGTACATAATAAATATTATGGTAAACATAATTTCCTCATACTATACACTTTTCTAAGCCCCTCCCACCCCTCTGAGAATGCCTGAGCCAGGCATGTATTTGCCTTGGATGTTGCAATATTTCAGAGAAGCTCACGTTTAAGTGGTTGATTAAACTGCTCAGACTCAAAGCACGGGCTTGGGAGTTACAAATCCCCACGAAGCCACTTCCCTCTTATGTGATCCCGGCTAATCATTTACTCTGTTAGCCTCAGCTCCTCACCCGAAATTGGGGTTAACACAGGCATACCTCGTTTGATTGTGTTTCATTCTATTGTGCTTCACAAATGTTGCATTTTTTACGAATGGAAGGCAAGATCTTCCACCAACAAAAAGATTCATTTATTGCTGTGGTCTGGAACCAACCCCCAAATATGTCAGAGACATGGCTTTAACAGGACCTATTCATAGGGTTCTTGGAGGATTCAGTGAGTTAATGCATACACAGCACTTGTCACAAAGTAAGCGATCGATAAATGTCAAATGTTTTTCTTCTAAAGAGATTTTGGATGGAGACTGTTTTAAAGAAGACCTTTTGGGCAACAGTGCCTAAAACCACACTTGGGGGGAAATTGCCATTGATTGTAAATTCATCTTCAGATATCAGACCAGGTATGCTGGCATTTGGCTGTGAAAATGTGAACCCTGGAGCAATGCCTTAGATTCTGAGCATGGGAGGGCATGTGACATGAAGCCTCCTGCCTCCTGCAATACAACTGAATTTCTTTAGGACCTGAAAGCCATTTGAAGGGAAGAATGAATCCATAAGGGGACCAGTTCACTACCAGAGGCAACCCCTCTGAGCCCATGTCAGCACTGAGCCTGGCAGCCCTAATCACCCTCCACCCCAGTGGAGCTGACAGTGCCCGCTCTAACCCTGGGCTCCACCCCTCCAACCCCCACATTCTCATCTCTCTGCTGGGCTGAGAACTCACAGCGATGGGGCCGTGCAGGCTTCATAACTGTACACCCACCCCTGGCACACAGGACATGTCCTGTAAATCTTTCCAGAATGAATTCATGGGAGGCTGTAAAATTTTCTCCACTCTTTCCAGGGAGTGTTATCTGTGTAACCAGTGCCAGTCCTGTGGTCTGCATATATGGATCAAACAAGTGCCTTCCAGCCCTTGCAACCTTTTCCCAGGCCTGGTACATAGGGCTGCCCTTCAGCTAAGTATCACCTCAAAGAGCCAGGTCATTCAGGCACCAGCTTTATGTTCTTTAAATTGAATTGCATAAATACCTTGGTCTCTCTGGTATCATCTTTCCCAAACATTTTTTAATCTGGGCTACTTAAGCCAATGAAAAAGCCAGTCTATTTTATGTTGATCCCATTAGCTTTACTTTCTTGGCTTACTTTCTAACCTGGGAGAAATATGTGGAAGGGGTCACCTTTCCATAGCCTTCTAGACTCTACCTAAGGAGCGGACTTAGGTAGGGTCTGTGGTTCCTCTCCCACACTCACTTGATTGTGTCCTTGTCCACCCACCCCTATCCTGTACATGACGCCAGCAGAGAAGTAACATACCTGGATAAACTTAATGAGAACTTCTCTCCCTAGACCTTCACAGAGCCTGACTTGATCATTGTTGGCCTGTCTCTTGCTGGCTGTGATATTTTGGATAACCACTTAGCCTCCCTTAACCTCAATTCTTCACTTATGAAAGCAGGAGTGACCTAGGACTTTTTAATGTTCTCTGTAACACTAAAGACTAGACAGCACTGTATAAACATGAGGAATGATTACTCTCTCTGGAAAATGTCTTCCTTCCTCCCAACATGAGCCAGTGGGAGGTTCTGAGGGCAAAGGTCACTGGGGAAAGAGAAAAGGTGCCTGCAGATCACAGGTCACATTCAGAACAAAAGGGAAGCTGCAGAACCCCTGAGACATCTCTGATTTAGTCAGAATGTCCCCCAGAACCTTTGTAGAGACATGAGACTGACAATTACCTTCCCCTGGGGATGAATATAAGCATCAATTGTCCTGTAGTTGTATCAACGGAAACCTTTGGCTTGAACTAGAAGCTCCTAATATATTAACTGGCCCTTTTAGAGGTCAGAATATGTCCAGAGTTGCCTAAGGAACTAAGAATGCAATCTGTGTTCTATTGTCTAAGGCTATTTTGGGTCTTATAAACCATAAGTGCAATTTAAAAAAAAATCAATGCTCTCAACAACTGAAAGTCAATCGGGTTACTTAAGATTTCTCCCAACATACAGAGCCGTTGCCTCTCTGGGAGTCTGGCTACAGCATTTGGGCCTGTGCAGATACCACACTACTTAGCCGGCAGATGAAAATATAAGGAGCTCCAATCATCCAAGCAAGAAGCTATTAAAATATGGGTCATAAATCTCTGGTTCTGCCATGGTTCACCAAGGACAAAGTCTGGCAACCTTCCAGCCTTGCTGAGAGGTAACGCCACGGTGTTGGGATGGCTGAGGGTTCTGTGTGCTCCTCCTCTTTCTCTTAGATGTAGCCTAAGATTGTGGTGCAGAAGTGTCCTCAGGGACCTTTTGTTTTGCTTACCAGAAAGGGAGTCTGCTTTCCCCAAGACACCTGACAGGTTTTTACCAGTTTAGGGCCTCAGCCTCAGCCTTAACCCTGAGAACTATCCCTCTCCCAGTGCTCTCTGAAGTCACTCCTGTAGTCCTGCCCCTGCCCTCCAGAGCTGGAGCATCAGAGGGCGGAGGAGCAGTGTCTGCCCTTGCATCCAAGCTCACTGAAGGTCGGTCCTGTGGGCACAGTAGCCAGGGGTAAACTGATGGGGCTGGGGGGGGGGGGGGTACATCTCTTCATGAGGTGACTAAAAGATGCTCTAGGTACCTCAGGCCCCATCCCCAATCCTGGCACCACTAGTGCTGAGCGGATTGATAACTCCGTGCACCTAACCAGTTCTAGCACACCGATTGGGAAGCTCTGCCATACACCCTCTGCCCTCTAAAAGCCACGGTTTGCTCATCTGCAAAATGGAAAAATAATATCACTTGCACCAGTTGACTCCCAGTGGAGATGAAGTGCCCAGTACAGTTCCTGGCACACAGCAGGCCCTCACCAATGGTGGTGCTTTTTCCTGCACCTCCATTCTGAGGTCCAACTGCTGAGGCCCGTGAGAGCCAACTGATTGTCCAACCCTAGAGTGGTATGACCTATCAGTATCCAACCCTTGATAGAGAACTGTGCTGAAGAGTTTCCTTTCACCTTTCTTCTGTTAAGAAAAATTATCCAAGGCCCTGGCTGGGTGGCTCATTGGTTAGAGCGTCATCCCCATACAACAAGTTGTGGGTTCAATCCCCAGGCAGGGCACATGGGTTAACTGAGGGTTATCTGATGCTCTACAATAGAGGTTCTCCTAGTGTGGCACTTGTTAGAAATGCAAATTCGCAGGCCTCACCTCAGACCTATTGAGTTAAAAACTCTGGGGTTGGGCCCTGTGTTCTGTGCTTGTCAAGCTGTCCGGGACTGCTACACCACTCTAAGTAAGGAACACAGCTTTGTGCCTACAAAAGTGCCTGATATAAACACTATACAAGTGTTGACTCTTGCCGTAAATCAGCACATGTAAATATAAGCTTGGGATGGCATACACATCACATACATGGGCCTTGGGGCAAAGGCACAGTCAGAGGACTGGAAAACTCAGTGTGAGCCTAGGGCTGACCAAGAACAGGATGTCATTAAGAAGGCAGGTAGGCCCAGCCAGCATGGCTCAGTGGTTGAGCGTTGACTATGAACGAAGAGGTCACGGTTAGATTCTTGGTCAGGGCACATGCCAGGGTTTCGGGATCGATCCCCAGTGTGGGGCGTGCAGGAGACAGCCGATCAATGATTCTCTCTCATCATTGATTTTTTTTTCTCTCTCTCTCTCCCTCTCTTTCCTTTCTGAAATCAATAAAAATATATTTTTAAAAATAAAGAAAGTAGGCAGAAACCAGAGGCAGCACCAACCCCAGAGGGAAATTAGAGGCAAGGTCTGGACAGAACAGACTCAGCTGGGATGAGGTCTTAAGATCATACCTGGGAGGCTCCGAGCTGTCTGGGGACAACTTTGGCCTTTTAAAAGACTTTGGTCTCCACTAGCTGACACTTATAAGTCTTAAAGTAGCCAGACCTACCTATCTGCCTTGCTCTGTTTTCCCCAGGTTACTGGCTGTGTCCCATTTTCCACCGCTCTCCAAGTGACTCATGGCAGTGGCACTGTTGTGTCTGGGGTATGGGGCAGGCAGCCCAGAGCGGACAAGGCCTGATCCTGGAGCCACCCACAGCCCTCCTCAGACCTGTCTTCCTGGCTCCCACTGCTTCAGCTTCACAGCATTGAGGTCAGTTCCTGCTGAGGTCTGGGGCCAGAGAACTAAGAACTGAGCTCTCCATCAGGGCATCGGCGTTTATGTAAGAGACAGCTGACTACATGACTAGTCCGGACAACAGAGATACAAACATGAGGCTAGCTATACATCTGCTGGTTTTCCAGGTGGTAATATGCCAGACTCTTGCAAAAAAAAAAATCTAGCCCATTCACAAGTGGGTTGATCCATTTACAAATTGCTGCTTAGACAAAGCTGGATTTGGATCTTTACAACAAAAGTAATTTTTAAAATACTTAAATTCCATTTGAAACATAAAATAAAAGAGAAGCCATGTTAAAATAATCACTTCCTCAATGCTATGAAGGTTTTGTGGTTGTCATATGTCGAATCATTGCCAACGAATACAATAATGACAATGGTGTTACTTTTAAATAACTTTGCTGTTTTGTAACCACTGAAAAGCATTTTTAAAAAGCTTTTAATTATTTTTTTAAAGCCTTGACTGGGCCAAGCTGGTAACGTGGAAATATGTTCTACTTGGAGAAAAATGGCAGGGAAGAAGGGCAGAGGGGACTGAGTACATGAGCAAGTGGAGAATTTCCAGGCACCTCAGCCAGGTACATCCTGCTACGGCTTCCACTTCCGTGGGGCAACTGAGGAATAATTAACAAAGCTCCGTGGGTTGAGGGATGTCTGTACAAAGCATGCATGATCTATATATATAGAGAGAGAAAGGACACAGTTGAGATACTGATATAGGTAGTTCTGATTGGCATAGCAATATAGGTATATATGAGCATTTGTAGCAAGATTTTAGTGTTTCACAGCTTTCCAAGTACTTGTGCATAACATTCAAGGAACACTCAGTGAGTGTTAGCTATTGGAAAGGTTTCAGATCTACAAGGAAGACTTAGGGAAAGGTCCTCAAGTAGCTCTAGTTATTAATAGGTAACATTGCCTATATCTGCCCTATGGAATCCAAATGAAATGTCAGCTGTGGTCAGTGTGATAACAGTTGTAGATACATTTGTAGTGGAGACCATAGGAAGATCCGTTCAAATTTGCCTTTATAAAGGGGATACCTGGGGGGATGTGATTGAGAGCACACAGTCTGAAATAAAATTACTGGGGTCCAAACTTCATTTGTATTGCTTACTAACTATATGATTCTGGGAAAGTAGCCTAACCTCTCTCTGCTTCAGTTTCCTTGTCTGTAAAAGGGGAATAGTATTAGTACTTACTTGAGAAGGCAATTGTAGGGTTTAAATGAGTTAATAATATAGGTAAGGCACTTTGAAGAGGTCTTGGCACAGAGTAAGCACTACATGTGTTTCCTATTACTATTTTTAGTTTATTTCAATTTGGAGATGTACGTTAGAAGGATATTTCATCCATCCCTAGTTAATGAAGCCACAACATGCCAAGAAAGTGGAGATGGAAAGGAAGTAAATTTGCAAGGTCATTTGGTCAATTCATTGACCTAGAAAACTATGCTGGCACCTTAAAGGATCCTAGGGCATTATTTCTTGGTGAGTCAGAAATTGGACTTGACTGGCACCAATCACTGTTTATGTTCTGGTATGGTGCCTCCATCTTTAACCCTTCATGGTCCAACACCCCAGAGAGCAGTGGATGAATGCCATTAGTTAGGCTAACCACACCAGTTGGGAGCCACATGCGGAAAAATTTAAAAACAAACAGAAATCATCTGATAGGGTAGACCTGCAAATGGAACTTTTCAACTTGAGTTTTTAACTCACTTGCGTGAGTTCCGTGGCTGGGAACCATCTCTCCATCTGTCTGATAAGTCATTCAAAGAAGTTTACCACCTTTGGATCTTTAAAGGTAAATACCCATCAGCCCTCATGGCCCCAGCTGTGTACAGAAGTCCTAACTTCCCTTCTTGGTTCAGACATCCCCTGTAAAAACTCACCCGAGGAAGTCACTAACCCACTCAGTTTCCTTATCTGCAAAAAGCAAAAACCTTTCAGTGCCTTTGTTCCTACCTAGCTCCCTAGGGCAGTGGTTCTCAACCTTCTGGCCCTTTAAATACAGTTCCTCATGTTGTGACCCAACCATAAAATTATTTTCGTTGCTACTTCATAACTGTAATGTTGCTACTGTTATGAATCGTAATGTAAATATCTGATATGCAGGATGGTCTTAGGCGACCCCTGTGAAAGGGTCATTCGACCGCCAAAGGGGTCGCGACCCACAGGTTGAGAACCGCTGCCCTAGGGACTTTATGGTATCTGTGTAACTCCCAATCCTTTATAAAGTGTCCAGTAAGCCCTAGCTGGTTTGGCTCAGTGGACAAGGGCACGCACCTCAGTTTCAGGCTCTTCCCTGGCCCGAGCCCTTGTCAGGGCTCATGCAGGAGGCAACCAATTGATGTGTTTTCTCACATCAATATTTCTCTCTTTCTTTCCCTCTCTCTAAAAAAAATCAATGGGAAAATATCCTCAGGTGAGGATTAAAAATAAATAAATAAAGTGTCCAATGTTACAGACTAGCAAAGTGCCTGGGGCATTCGCTTTGGATTCACTGATGTTTCAGGAATTAGACTCACTGGATGATGTGACGGTGGGCCTTAGGTCTGGCCCTGTCTTTCATGTCTCTGGGAATCTGGGAACCAGAGAGAAAATTGTGAACCTATCCTTTTGAAAAGACACTCCTTTCAAGTAGTACTGCTATCCTCTCGTGCATGGACCTATTCATGCCATATTCCTGTTCACTCATATGTTTAATGTCTTTCATTTGCTCTTCCCATTGTGCCCAGCAAGAAGTGATGCTGCCACTGAAAGTGGAACCCTCCTGATTGGGAACCAAGTCTTCCAAGTTTGGAAGCCACGGGGTGTAAGAGGCATCCACCCCGCCTTCTTTACCACTTCATTGGAGGAGAGCTTAGCCAGAATTAGTAGATTTAAAGCAATCCAAGAAAGTTAAAGCCAAAGAAGGACACAAATGGGGTTATTTCTGTGGTCTGCTTTTTGGCTTTCTCTCTTTACTTCCTGTTTGATCAAACAGTGCTCAGGTTGACAGTGATCTCGACTTTGTGGGGCATCAGAATCACCTGGAGAGCTTGTTAAAATAAGGATTGCTGGGCCCACCCCCACCCCCATAATTTTTGGATTCAGTAGGACCAGGGAGGGGCCTGAAAGTTTGCCAGTTCCCTTCAGATGTTTCCCAAGAGATGCTGATGCTACTGATCTGGGATCACACTTGGATAACCGCTGGGTTGAAAGGTGCATTCTTACAGGTGACAATCATATGTTCTGTGTCTAATTAGAGTGACCAGCTGTCCTGGTCTTCTTGAGATTAAAGGGTCTCCTTGCATTCAGGACTTTTTAATTATTCTTTTATTTTTTACTTTTTTTATTTCAGAGAGGAAAGGAGAGAGAGAGAGGGAGAGGGAGAGAGAGAGAGAGAGAGAGAGAGAGAGAGAGAGAGAGAGAGAGAGAGAGAGAGATGATGAGAGTGAATCATCAATTGGCTGCCTCCTACATGCCCCACACTGGGGATCGAGCCTGAAATCCAGGCATGTGCCCTGACTGGGAATTGAACCTGAGCCACGCCGGCCGGGCAGATGCAGGCTTTTCAGTGCTAAATCTAGGCCGGGCAGATGCAGGCTTTTCAGTGCTAAATCTAGGACAGTCCTGAGCCAACCAGGATGGTTGATCATCTTAAGAGGAGAAGAGATAGTGACATCCCCAATCTTTTTAAAATTTGAACTAATTCAGCAGACTAACTAGTTAGTTAAGAATTTACTAAATCCTCCCCCCCAAAAAAGAATTTACTAAATTTTAGTGGCCACATAAGGGGATATCAAGACAAATGAAGACATATTGAAAGGAACAAATATCCTCAGAGAATTTTCAATCTAAGTTATTCTTCCATCCATTCATTCATTTATTGACTCAACACATTTTTATTGACTGCCTGCCTATCTAGGCATTGAGGGTGGGGATACATCAGTGAGTAAGACAAACACAGAACCTGCCCTCATGAAGCTGACTGACTAATAGAGAAGGCATTGAACCTGAGTGAAAAAAGGTGAAATGGAAATAATTCTCACCTTGAAGTAGAGTTGGGAAGCTTAACTGAGTTAATGTCTGGACACTCCATGAAAGGGAACATTATGTTACAATTATAATAACCACATGACCAGAGTCTTCTGAAAAGTCCTGATTTATAAGATCACATTTCCCAGTTTTTGCATGATGGAAAAAAAGCTGGAACCGCCGCATGAACCTAGAAGTCAGGAGAACTGAGGCTTAGTTCTG
>NW_005871156.1:4135311-4154418 GCF_000147115.1 Myotis lucifugus
ATGAATGACAGGATGGAAAATAATCTAATATTTTGTGTCACAGGTTTTAAGAGATCAAAATATATATGTCTTTTAAAAGTCATGTGTAAATCCAAGGAAGTATTGTCAGGAAACATCGAACCCCATTTTATCTCAGCTATGGCTCCCCCAGCCACGCTTCCAAGACAAGCATCGTTTGGAAAATAAAATTACAGAACTAATATAATGAGCCATATCCTGTTGAGAGTTATTTTGGGAGGTGCCTACAGAAGGAGGGTTGTATGCTGCTTCTTCAATGCCTGGATGAGGACCCCCAGTTTGAGGCTTCCCTTCCAGAGAGATATTTTCTGAAAAAAAAAAAAAGAGTTAGGCCAAACAGTAACTGCACTGCAGAGCCTGGTTAGCTCTCACCCTGCTTCCACCGGGGCCTCTCTGCCAGTCACTCTGTTAGTTCATAAATAATATCTGTTTTTAAACTCAGAAGTGCAAATCGACCGTGACTTCGGCTCTCATATTTGTAGTTTGAAACATCAGAGAGCTGGAGTCTGCCAGAATCACCGCTTCTGAAGAAGCCAAAGCTGGTGACCCCGAGCACAGAGGTTCCCAGCCTAGACTGAAATGCACATTAGATGAAGGTAATTCGCAAAAGCAAAGCGTAGTCTGTGCAGGGGGTGGTGGGCCTTAGATGACATCCAGGTGCATCTAAATTGATACATTCAGGATATTTGTATTGGAAACTCTGGAGGCAAATAAGAAAAGCAATGACGAATTTTAAAGTTAGAAATGAGCTCCAGTCCTCTCTTCTCTGTCCTCAACCCCTGAAATGCCCCTGCTTGGGAGGTGAAGCTTCAGGTGGCCTGTGACATGAACTTGCTATGGCAGAGCACAATGCCATATCCTCATCTCCCATCCTGGCACAGAAGCCCCGAGAGGGGTGAGGTACTGGCTTGTCCCAATTGTTATCAATGAATAAAACCAGCTGTGCTTTCCAGTCTCAGAGCTACACCCTCCTCACCCTTCCCTCTCTCACCACTTCCCCTCCAAATCATCTACACCTCCTCACCCTCTCCCCCTCCTCAGCCTATCTCGTGGAACCGAACCAGGGACCCTTCAGTCAGAAGGCCTATGCTCTAGCCACTGAGCCAAACCAATCTGCGCTCTTCTCTCCTTTATTTATTTTTTTTTTTTAGGGCATAAGGCAGAGGGTTTTAAAGCCGTACCAAAAGGAGGGATAAAGAACTCTACTTCTCTACTTGGACACAGAGCAGTCCAAGTAAGACCCCACAGGCTTGAAATAGTGTACAAGTTGGGGAATTATGATGTGTTCCAACCATAAAGTGAAAGAGAGGATGCAAGCAGATGAGGTTGGAGAACGGGCTCCCAGGCTGTCCTCACATGGAAGTCATTACAAAGCATCTCTTTCCCACACTCCCTCCTCGTTCTCTTTCTCCCTTTCACCAGGTTCATCTATTTGCTTTAAAATAACCCCTCAATTGAAAATTGAAACAATTCAGGAAGGAAGACTTGCAACATAAGTGTCTGTGAATGCTCTGGAAATTAATCCGTTATATACATCATTCTTTTTTGAGGTTGTTTTATCTTCCTTCTAAAGAACTCAGAAACTCAATGGCAACTTGAAACAGAACCCAATTTAGTCCTGTCATTAGACCAAGAGGGTTTTATTCTCCCTGGTCCTCTGTCAGATTTTAAATGGATGTGGTTTTATTCCCCTTCTCATCTAATACTGGAACATATCCATCTACAGCAAGATCTCACTTTTAAATGATGTTCTTGTATTTCAAGAGACCTTTTAAAGGGGAAAAATAATAGCTCCACTCTAGACAAAGCTCATGGCTGGAAAGTGAGTCTATTTATCTCCAAAGATTCAACAAATTCTTACAAAGTGTTGGGCCCAAGTTCTTGGTGGCTAGAGGAGGAGGTGGCGATCAGAAGGGGGATATGACTTGCTCAGAGTCACATAGCTAAGTTAGTGTGTCACCTGTGTACTTTCTTTCTTCTCATACCTATTGGGTACTTTCCCTCGAAGTGAGACCCAAACTCTGGTTGGAACAAAAATTCCTGTCCTATGCTCTTCTGAGATATAGCACCCTAGGCAGTGGTTGGCAAACTCATTAGTCAACAGAGCCAAATATCAACAGTACAATGATTGAAATTTCTTTTGAGAGCCAAATTTTTTAAACTTAAACTATATAGGTAGGTACATTGTTTTTAACTTAATTAGAGTATTCCTAAGGCTTAGGAAGAGCCACACTCAAGGGGCCAAAGAGCCGCATGTGGCTCGCGAGCCAGTTTGCCGACCACGGTGCCTTGGGGATCTGCTCTCAAATGGACAGGAAATCATCTAAGAATCTAAGCTGCACAGTGGTGTGAATGAGTGAAAAAGGATTTCCTATCAGGTTCTCAGTGTAGGTGGCTCTGTTTAAGAACAAAGAAAAAAAAAGAAGATATTTAGAGAAGCAAATCTCCAGGGTAGCGTCTAATTACCAGGGACAGTGTAATATCATAGACACTGGCCTGGGCCCTCAGGCCAGACTTTCTGGGTTCAGGACCTGCTTCTGTCCCCAATCTTAGGCAAGTTACTTAATCTTTTTGTACCTATTTTCCTATCCCTATAAAGGGTTTGGTATGCATGACACAATATCTCATAGGATGGTTGGCGGGCTAAATGAATTAATACTTGTGTTTGTGTTCTAATAATACTTAGAACCGTGCCTGGCACATAGTAACTTCACAATGAACATTGGTGATTATCACTGATGATGGCATTTGAAGTAGACAAGCTGGGATTCCTGGGTGGTTGCTTTCTCCCCGCAAGTCCAAGACAAGTGCCCACCCAGGAGGAAGAAAAATCTGCTGTGTTTGGAGCGACAGGAGCATGGCTCCAAATTGAGTGAGAAGGTCCCCCATTTCCCTTCAAACATAAAGTTTGAACAAGGGGAAAGTAGGCGCCAGAAGAAACACATTTTCACTTGTGTTATTGCCACCAGAAAGAAAAAGATGGAGGGGGGTGATTCGGCCTACAGATGCCCTTATCTTTCAGTCAAGGTGGATTTGAAAGGGAACTAGGAAGCCAGCTCCTGAAGCTCGAAAACACTGACACCTGCCTCTGGTACCCTGCCTTCTACAGGGCAGAGGTCTTCTACATTCTCCACCTCTGTTTGCTTGGTTCGGGCAGAGGAGTAGCAATACCACACAAAGGAGAGATTGCTGAAAGGAAATGGGAGGCCTGGCATTATACCCTCCTGCTCTGGGCCTCAGTTTCCTAACGTGTAACGTATAAAAGATGGACTAAAGGCCCTCCAAGATTTCTTGTAAAAAAAAAAACAATAAAAAAAATACTCTAAGACTTAAAATCTTTCCAGAAAGGGAAATTGAGGGTAGAGTAATTAAGTGGCTTGCTCAGTGTTAAATGACAAACTCGACGTGTCCAAGATAACACCTGATCTTCTTCCACCCACACCTGCAGCCTTTCGTGCAAATCCATCCTTCCGGCCCCTCGGCTTGAAAACCTTGAAGTCATCCCTAATGCCTTTACTTCTCTCAGACCTTACATTTCTGTGCATCAGCAAATCCTGTTGTCTCTGCCTTCAAGATGTATTCTCCAAAGAATCTTGGAGAGTATTTAGTCCATATTTTATACTTTACACATTAGGAAACTGAGGACCAGAGAAGGAGAGTATAACGCTAGCACCTTCGCACTGCTTCAGTGCCACCGACATTGTGCTTCTGTCTGCTCCATTGAGGAGCAAGGGGAAGTAGGAACATGCTTGAGCAACTTGTTGGAGCCCCACTTCCCCCATATACAAAGTGAACATAATTCTGAGCATGTTCTTTTCCTGTGGAAGTAGCTGTCTTTCCCTTGTTGGTTTTGTATGAATTCCTTGTACATTCTAGATATTCATCTTTGGTTTGCTTTAGACATTGCAAGTAGTACCTTCTTCTCTTCTGTTGGCTATCTATTAATTTTATCCTTGCGCCCTTCATTGAACAGAAATCATCTATGGTAAGATGATATAATTTATCGGATTTTTTTTTGTCTTAGGATTTGTGCTTTTTATAATTTGTTTAAGAAGTCTTTCCTTAACTCTAGGTCAAAAATATTCTATTATATTTTTTCTATTAATTTTCAAACACTACCATTCAGACGAAGGTTTTTAATTTATCTGGAATCCAGTTATGTGTATGAGATTAAATAGGAATTTAGCTTGATTTTCTTCCACAAGGTGAGCCAACTCCATCTAGTAAGTAATTCATCCTTTGCTCTATGAATTGTGGTCTACAACTAAATTCTCATACATGCATGGGGTTGTCTCTGAACTGAACTCTGTTTTATTGGCCTAGTTGCCTATTCTTGCACAAAAACCAACTGTTTTTGTTACTATGGCTTTTTAAAAAATCTTTCCCCAGCTCTACTGAGGAATAATTGACCAAAAAATTTCTATGTAATTAAAGTATACAATGTCATGATTTTATATACATATACATTATGAAATATTACCATAATTAAGCTAAATAACATATTTATCACTTCATATACTAGTAGTTACTTTTTTCTTGTGATAAGAATGCTTAAGATTTACTCTCAGCAAATTTCAAGTATACAATATAGTATTACTTATTAACTATTGTTACCATGCTATACATTAGATCCTTATAAGTTATTTATCATATAGCTGAAAACTTTTACCTTTTGACCATCTTCCCCTTTCTCCACCCCCAGCCCCTGGCAACCACCATTTTACTCTTACTATGGCTCTTTAGTATTGTTTAATGTCTGGTAGAGTAAAACTCCCTATGTTATTTTTTAAGGGTGACGTAGTGCACAATATGCAATATAAAATATACTGATTTCAATGTAAAATTGACTCAGCTATTTATAGAATTTTATTTCTCCATATAAATTTTAGAGTAGTTTTTGCATAGATGGTATAAGAGTAAAGATTAATTTGGGGAAAATTGCTATTTCTATACTATTAAACCATCCAATCCAACAGAACATGGATGTGTATGTAGATCATTTTCTATATATTGTATTAGAGTTTTCTTTTTGCTTTTTAAATTTTGAAATAACCACAAACTTACAAGAAAATGTGAACATATAGAACTGAGTTTTGTGGGGGAGGTTTTCTGAGCCATTTGAGAATAAATTTCTGACCTGGTGCCTTTTCACTATGCCTTGACATTTCAGTGTGTATTTCTTACACACAAAGACATTCTCCTACATAACCCCATGCACCATCAAAATCAAGAAAGTTACATTGATACATTTTCACCTTTGATCCTAGGACTCCAAATTCTACCAATTGTCCTAGTACTATTTTACATAGCCAAAGATTATGCGGGATCAAGCATTGCCTAAGATTCAGCATGCTATGCTTTTCTTCTCTGCAGTTACTACTCCCCCCTTTCGAACTGATGAGAATTTGGGGGTATTTTAAAACTATATAAATACCCCATTCCTCATCAAATGTTCAATTTATGATCTTATTGGTTTGTATCTGTACTAAAAAGATTTTTCTGTCTTACTCAAAGGATTATAATCCATTATCATTATTATTTTGATGTTCTCAGAGTGGCCAATGAGAGGCCCTTTAATAGGAGTCCTTTTTTAAAAAATATATATTTTTTTATTGATTTCAGAGAGGAAGGGAGAGGGAGAGAAAGAGATAGAAATATCAATGATGAGAGAGAATCATTGATCGGCTGCCTCATACACACCCCCTACTGGGGATTGAGCCTGCAACCCAGGCATGTGCCCTTGACCAGAATTGAACTTGGGACTCTTTGGTCGGCAGGCCAATGCTCTATCCACTGTGCCAAACCAGCTAGGGCAGTAGGAGTCCTTTTGACATGTCCCAGTCATTTTTTGAGCACTTCCTTGATCTCTGGCAAAATGAAATATACCAGAATATCACTCTTTTATATATATATAGGGTGTCCCAAAATTCACACAAGATTTGCATTTCTATATATATATATACTAGAGGCCTAGTGCATGACATTCGTGCACTGGAGAGGGGTGGTCCCTCAGCCCGGCCTGCACCCTCTCAAAGTCCAGGACTCCTCGGGGAATCTCCGCCTGCCAGCTTAGGCCAGGCCTAAGCTGGCAGGTGGACATCCCTCTCGCATTCTGGGCCTCTCGCAGTACAGGACCCCTCACTCCTTACCACCCACCTGCAGCAGAGGCAGAAGAGGCTCCCACCACCACCGCTGCGCTTGCCAGCTGTGAGCCCAGATTCTGGCTGTGGTGTTCCTCTTGTGGAAGCGCACTGACCACCAGGGGGGAGCTCCTGCATTGAGCGTCTGCCCCCTGGTGGTCAGTACACATCATAGCGACTGGTCGTTCCACCGTTCGGTTGATTTGCATATTTGGGTTTTATCATATACTAGAGGCCCGGTGCACGAAATTCGTGCACTGGGGATGGGTGGGGGGTCCCCTTAGCCCAGCATGTGCCCTCTTGCAGTCCGGGACCCCTCCCTTGTTACTGCCCACCTGCTTGCTGCTTCCTACCGCTTGGCTTGCTGCTCCTTAGTTCTGCCATGAAGGCCTTGGGTCTGCTGGGTGCCGGGCCTGCGGGTTTGTGTCTCTGATACCCACAGCAGCCCCAGCACCAAGGTGGCGGGCCTTGGGGCTGCTGGGTACAGGCCCCCCATTGCATGTTTGTGTCTTCTATCAGGCCCCCAGCATCCCCAGCAGCCCCAGCACCACCTAAATAACTTAAGGGAAACTTTATTTAGTCTTCTTTTAAAAGCAATCTAGTTTAAAAATGAGTTGCAGTTAAGACAGAACAAAGAACATGGTACCTAAGAGTGAGATAGACTGACAGAGGAGAGGCTGGGCACTGGTCAGGGGCTTACATGCCAACTGTTCTCCACCTGGGAAATGATGTAAAATCGGTTTCTTTAGTTTTCTGCTTAATGGTCTTCTCCAGCACTGAGGTCAGAGGAGCCGCCTTCCAGCCCGTAGGCTGCTTCTCAGAGTCATTTTCGCCATAGGCCTCTGCCTAGGACAGGACCTCTGCACCCCCAGGGTGCATAAACACACAGGGCTTCCATCAGGCTCTGCTGATCCCGGGACGGGAGGCCTCTCGGCTCTGCTGATCCCGGGGGCGGGAGGCCTCTCGGCTCCACTGATCCCGGGGCCCGGAGGCCTCTCGGCTCCGCTGATCCCGGGGCCGGGAGGCCTCTCGGCTTCGCTGATCCAGGCGGCCGGGAGGCCTCTCGGCTCCGCTGATCCCGGGGCCGGGAGGCCTCTCTGCTCCGATCCCGGGCCGGGAGGCCTCTCGGCTCCACTGATCCCGGGGCCGGGAGGCCTCTCGGCTCCACTTATCCCGGGTCCGGGAGGCCTCTGGGCTCCGCTGATCCCGGGGCCGGGAGGCCTCTCGTCTCTGCTGATCCAGGCGGCCGGGAGGCCTCTCGGCTCCATTGATTCCGGGGCCAGGAGGCCTCTCGGCTCGGCTGATCCCGGCCTGGCTGCCGGCCGCCATCTTGGCTGACGGCCGCCATCTTGGCTGACAGTTAATTTGCATATACTCACTGATTAGCCAATGAAAAGGGTAGCGGTCGTACGCCAATTACCATGTTTCTCTTTTATTAGTGTAGATGATATTTTTTACTTTTTTATTTCAGAGAGGAAGGGAGAGGGAGAGAGAGAGATAGAAACAACAGTGATGAGAATCATTGATCGGCTGCCTCTTGCACGCCCCCTACTGGGGATCAAGACCGCAACCCGGGCATGTGCCCTTGACCAAAATCAAACCCGGGACCCTTCAGTCTGCAAGCCAACATTCAATCCACTGAGCCAAACCAACTAGCGCCAGAACATCATTCTTGATCAATACTTTCTTCACTTCACACACCCAAAATCTGACTTCCATGTTGCCTCATCCTGCACTCAGCATTCTGTCACTGGCTCCCATCCCCCAACCACAGAAGCCCACCTTGCTCTGCCCCACCTGCTGGTGAAGGACCAAATTGTGCAGAAAAGGAGAGCAAAAGGAAGAAGAACCTTGCTTAGAGTTTTTTTAATTTTATCAACAGAAGTTTCATATATTTTGCTGTATTAGTTCCCTAACAAAGTACTGCCATACAAAGTACCACAGGCTGGGTGGCTTCAACAACATTTTCTCACAATTATAGAGACTAGAAGTCTAAGGTCAAGGTGTCCACAGGATTGGTTTCCATCTGAGGTCTCTTTCCTTGGCTTGTAGATGGCTGTCTTCTCCCTTTTTCTTCATGTGGTCTCTCTGTGTGTATCTGCATCCTAATCTCTCTCTCTTTTTTTTATTTACCCAATTTTATTTTATTTTTTAAAATCTTTATTATTGAAAATATTACTTATGTCCCCTTCTCCCCCCCACTCCCCGCTCCCGCCCCGCCCCGCATTGACCTCTTCTAGCCCACCCCCTGCCTCTCACCCCAGGCCTTTACCACCCTGTTGTGTGTCCATGGGTTATGCATATATGTGTATAAGTTCTTTGGTTGATCTCTTCCCACCCACCCAGCCTCCCCTGCCTTCCCTCTGAGATTCCAAAGTCTGTTGCATGCTTCTAGGTCTCTGGATCTATTTTGTTCCTCAGTTATTTTGTTCATTAGATTCCACATATGTGTGAGATCACGTGCTGGGGTTAAAACACATTTTGGGAACAAATGGGAAAATTTGGACTGCATTTTAGGTATTTCATTAATGTTAAATTTTGTGGATGTGATAAAGAGAAGGTGTTGTGTAGAAATTGTCCTTATTCTCAAGGTAATGCATGATGAGGTCTTTAGGGCGAAGAGTCAAGTTGTCTGCAGTTTAGTTTCAAATAGTTTATTTTGTGTTTGTGTGGATATATGCATGTGTTTGTGTAGATAGATAGATAGATAGATAGATAGATAGATAGACAGACAGAAAAAAAATAGATAATCTTGAAAGTGTTAGAGGAAAAAAAGAGATGTAGAGAGAAAGTGCATGTTAACACCTGTTAATATAGGTGAAGAATCTATGGATTTAATTGCTTTTTCTTACAACTGTACTACCAGTTTGAAATATTTGAGAATAAAAATTGGGGGAAGAAAAATAAATGGTGCCTCGATTCCTTACCTTGCTGGCATTTGAAGAACACCAAGATTTGAAATAGATCATCCTTGAAAACGCAGTCCTGTCTGAAGCCTGGGTCAGGTTAACTGTCCTCACTGCAAACCCTCATTGAATGGCCAGCCTTTACCAAGTGCTGACCTTCTGGTGCCTTCCCGAAGCCGGGGGCATGAGGACAAATGTTTGAAGCTGGCTTTGATAGACAAGAGAATATGCCCGCATTGCCAGGAGAGACCTTGAAGGGTGAGTCAGGAAAAGACTGGGAAGGAGATGAGGGGGCAGACAGATGGGATGTTTGCAGTCTAGAGACATCTCAGGGAATGTGTGGGAAATGTGGAGGAGGGGAGTGTGGGAAAGGGTGAAGGAGCAGGGGCTTATCTCAAAACTCTTTAATACAAAACCGACAGAGGAAGGCTTACTTGGTCTTGTTTATTTACCTAACACAGGTTCCCGCATTTCCTCATCCTGCCAGTCAACACAACCTTCCTTCCTTTCAGCCAAGCCTGCTTTTCCTTGCAAACCACTGATCTTCTTCAAGTGAATCTGCCCAAGGTAGGAACAAAGAATTTTGGAGCCGGGCTATGTGTGGAGACAGACTGTAGAAGGCAAGGGTACAAACAAGACCAGTTTGGAAATTTTTACAGACACCCTAGTGACCCATAATGTTGGCCTAGACCAGGGAGTTACAGAGGAGATGGTGAAAAGCAGTCAAATTCTAGATGCCTTTGAAGGAAGAAGTCAGCGTGTTACATTGCTGCCATGCCTACAACATCACTGGCCTCTCAGATTCCACTTCGGCATTCCCTGTCTCTGTTGTTTATGTTCTTTTTAATTGGGGGGGCTCTGTTTCTTCGAGCCACAAGGCAAATTGGACTATGCACAGATGAAGGCAAATCCATCCCTGATGCTTGAAACACTATGCAAATGCATGCCCTCCTGATAAAGATTGGTCAGCGACATCAAAGGAAGTTGGGTCCAGCTCAGTATTCTACTAGTACCTATTCTGGGAAGGCGTACTTCACACAGTGTGATGTCTGCCTACTATGAATTCAAGGGCAGTCTCCTCTCTAGTAATAGTACCCTCCCTGACACTGAGTAGACTATTTTACAAATGTTTCACAGCATTTGGAGAGGTCTTTCCTGACCCCTAGAGTAGGTTATATCCCTTATTCTATGTTCCTATGGTATCTTGTTCTTCCCCAAGTATAATTCTCACTATATTTTATTATAGATACTTCTTTAATTATCTTTCTTGCTAGATTGAAAAGCTTTATGAGGAAAAGACAATGTTATACCCCTGGTACCTAACACAGTGCCCAGTTCATAGAAGGCATTCAGTACATCCCTACAGTTGAACAAATATATGATCAGGAACTCTTTTAATTTTCAAAACTATTCTTCCAAGGTGGGTATTACTGTTTCCACTCATTGATGAGGGGGAGGAGCCATTGAGAGATTGTGGTCACAAAGTTAGTGGAAGAACTAACTGGGAATGATACCCAGGCCTCAGATTTTTTCCACTATGTTCCACCTGGAACCTAGAAGAAACATCCATCCATTCATTCAGTCAACAGACACATTACTTCTTCCCCACATGTCAGGCTCTGCTGTGCTCACGAGGGATGTACAAGAATGAGTAAGATTTGTCTTCAGAAGCTGGAAACCAAACACAGGAAAATAGACATGCAAATACATAATTGCATTATAGTGTGGCAAGTACCATGGGAGCTCCTAGGAGGAGTGTCTAACTCTGCCTGGGTAGGGGAAGGCTTAAACAGGTCCATTTGATCTGGGTTTTTGGGGGGGGGGGTATTTTGCTAGGAACAGAACAGGGAAGATTATTAAAGGAGAAGATTGATGATCGGTGCCTCCAAAGCTGGGCAACCTGGTTTCCTACTCTGTTGCTGACTATGAATCACTCATCTTCCAAGCCCTGGTTTCAGAAAATGGAGGACCTAAAAAGCAGCCAAAGCAACAAGAGACCCACAGTGTAGAGTCAGGTTGTGTTATAAACATTCCCAGAGCTCACCTACCTGGGCCACCATACACAGACTGAAATATCATGTATATGAATGCTGTTCAATGGATTCAGGTAATGCCCAATCTTCACTATTGCACACAGTGGCCCAAATACCTCATTTGAGTCAACACATAATATCTATTTTTACTACAAATGAAAGAACACTGCAGGTCATCTGATGTGGAAGAGAATGAGGTACAGCTTGCTGTGAGTAAGAGAGCATTGGAGCAAGGGAAGAACATTGGTTTACTGGAAACTGAGAGAAATTGTCTCTTAAAAATATTACAAACCAGCCAAAGCCATCAACGGTCCTTCTCTCTTAGAGACGTGGTGCTGAAGGGCGGCCTGTGGGCACTCTCATACCATATTAGGAATTGGGGGCGGGGGCTATTACCATCAGCAGTTGAAGTGACAGGAAATTTTTAAGTAGGAAGTACGGTGATCGTATTTACATTTTAGAAAGATAATGGATAGCAGGACATATTAGGGGAACAGAGGACAGAGACAGGGAGATTGTTTAGAAGATTCATGAAAAAATGCCAGTGAAAGAGGATGAGGCATCTACCCAGATAATAAGAATAAAGAGGAGGAAATGGATTCAGAAACTTCAGGAGATGGAGTCATCAAAATCTGGATGAGTAATTGCATGCAGGGGGTGAGAAAGTAGGAAGAGGAAAGGATGGTTCCTGAGTTTCTGACTTGGGAAAGTGGTTGGATGATGGCTGTGCTACCAGAAAGGAGAACAGGCCCAGAGCGGTCTTGGGCCGGTTGTGACTTCATGCAGGAGAGATTTCACAATATGAGTCCAGGTGATTTTGAAAGTACATTTATTAAAGCTGAGGGGAGTGCAACAAGGAAGGGCTTCGGATGGAAGAAGCAACAGGAGAGAGCCTAGGCCAGTGATGGCGAACCTTTTAAGCTCGGCGTGTCAGCATTTTGAAAAACCCGAACTTAACTCTGGTGCCGTGTCACATATAGAAATTTTTTGATATTTGCAACCATAGTAAAACAAAGACTTATATTTTTGATATTTATTTTATATATTTAAATGCCATTTAACAAAAAAAAATCAACCCAAAAAATGAGTTCGCGTGTCACCTTTGACACGTGTGTCATAGGTTCGCCATCACTGGCCTAGGCAGGCTGCTCTGGTTCACTGGAAAGTCAGAGAAAGAGGGCTTTGGAGACAGGTTCCAGGGGTTAGCCTGGAACGAGCCACCACTGCCCATTGCTCCACTGGTTGCCATTCTCATGGGGTCTTTAGAGTGTAGGATATGCATGCCTGTCAGGAAAGAAGAGGGGGAAGGAAGGGGACAGGTGTGCTCCCTGGAGGGAGAGCACGAGCTGGATCCTTGGCCTTGAGGGTTTCAAAGGCTGGGAGTTTAGGGGAGGTTTCATGGGAGGATCTCAATAGACTATTCCTCAGCTTTTCTGGGTGTGCCCTTTCAAGGTCATGGTCTCCACTGATTGGTCAGCACCAGGGCAGGGGGTCATTAGTCATTGCAACTGGTCCTGGTGACCCCCACCCGGTTTTGCTGCTTTTCTGGGCCTGGGGCTGAAATACAACTGAGGTCTAGATATTATCTATAGAGAGAAAAGGTCAAGGGGGCAGGCTCTAAACCACAGGACCAGTGATATGAAAGGTCAGGGGGACTAAACCGCTTGACCAGTGATGTGCTGGGGGAGAAAGGCCACCCTGAGGCAAGGTCTGGCACCAGTGTTGCCCGTTGTTAGGCGCCTGGGGCTTTCCACCCTGACCTTCTGCATCTGGCTGTAAATTGCTCAGCCAGTTCTTTCAGCTCTGTCTTAGTTTCCCCATTCCACTTGCCAAGGAATTTTCCTAGCTTCCTACTCTCCTGCCTCAGTTGGAAAGTGGAGAGAGAGACTGAAAAGAGAGTTCAGCTTGGTGACGATTGCAGTGACCAGGAACCATAGGCATCGGTGTCCAGTAGGTGGCTGGATGTGTGACCTTTATTTAATTCAGGAGAAAATTCCAGGCCGGAGATTGTAATTTGAGAGTCATCAGAGTTTAAATGGTATGTAGAATGGATGAGGTAAAAGGGGATCATATAGAGAGAAGAGAAGGCCGCAAATCCAAACTTAGGGAACACCAACTAATTTAAACTTGGAGTGCGGGAAACGAGTTAAGTCGGCTCGCGTACTCCGCGGGAGCCGTCTTTAACTCGGTTCATATAGATTTGCGGTGGAGTGCGGGAAACGTGTAAACTCGGGCCGATTGTAACTGCGTATTACCAAATATTTGTTTGTAATCCACCCTTTTGGTGGATGGAACAAAACCATATTTTGGCGGGAAATTCACCCGCACTCCAAGTGTTAAGGGGCAGTTGGAAGCAGTTGCCTATGAAGAAGACTGAGAAGCAAAGCCACACAAACTCTAAACACCACTGGGAGCCTTAGATGTTCTAGCTCATTTGGAATTGCATTTGGCTGCACATGACAGAAACCTGAGCGCAGTGGCTAATCAGCCTGTTACCCAGAGGGCAGTCCAGGCAGGGCTTCATGGAGCCATCAAGACTCAGCTCCTTCAGTTCCTTTTTTCCTTGTGCTTGGAGATGGCTACTCCACATCCATTTCCATTCCAGTCACGGAGAAGGGGAAGGGCAAAGGGCAAAGGGCATTTGCCAAGTATTTCCTTTTTTATCAGAAAAAAACAATAGTTTTCTGAGAAGCCCTGTCCATTAGACCAGCAATTTTCAACCTTTTTCATCTCATGGCACACATAAACTAACTACTAAAATTCTGCAGCACACCAAAAAATATATTTTTTGCAGATCTGACCAAAAGAAAAATTGGTATAATTTTGATTCATTCACAGCAGGTAGCCAATGTCGTGTTGGCTGATGTCATTTCTTTATTTGACAATCTAAGGCAGTGGTCGGCAAACTGCGGCTCGCGAGCCACATGCGGCTCTTTGGCCCCTTGAGTGTGGCTCTTCCTAAGCCTTAGGAGTACCCTAATTAAGTTAATAACAATGTACCTACCTATATAGTTTAAGTTTAAAACATTTGGCTCTCAAAAGAAATTTCAATCGTTGTACTGTTGATATTTGGCTCTGTTGACTAATGAGTTTGACAACCACTGATCTAAGAGAAAAGAGGTCAGTGCCCTTGACTAAGTAGTCAGGTATTGCATGTTTTGTTTTGTGTGTTTTTTTAATATATTTTTATTGATTTCAGAAAGGAAGGGAGAGGGAGAGAGATAGAAACATCAATGATGAGAGAGAATCATTGATTGGCTGCCTCCTGCACACTCCTACTGGGGATCAATCTCCTAACCCGGGCATGTGTCCTGACCAGGAATCAAACCTGGGACCCGTCAGTCCCCAGGCCGATGCTCTATCCACTGAGCCAAGCTGGCCAGGGCAGTATTGCATGTTTTAAAAATTCTTCACACCAGTTGCAAATTGCTGCATTAGACTAAAAACTACAACTCATCAGCCAGGATTAAGGATATGAATATTTCACTACATGGGTACCTGGGGGAGACGAGGTGTTTTTTTAAAAAAAACTTTCTGTTTTGAAATAATTAAAAAATGGCAGAAAACTTGCAAAAATAACAGGAAGAAGTCCTGTATACCCTTTCCCCCAAATTTTAAAATTTCCAAATATTAACATTTGCCGCATTTACTTTATCATCCTCTGTCAGGCACATTTACTCCTACATACTTCAGTGTCGCTTCCTAAAAATAAGGATCTTCTCTTATGTAACCTAGTACAATGATCAAAATCAGAACATTAACATTAATACAATGCTATTGTTTAATCTACAGCTTTGCCAGCTGTCTCACTAATGTCTTTTGTTGTAAGGAAGAAAAAATTCTTTCTGGTCCAGTAACCAATCCAGGATCCCATTTTGCTGTCATGTTGCGTTAGTCTACTTTAATCTAGAAAGTTGTTCAGTGTGTCTTGATCTTCCATGTCATTGACATTTTTGAAGATCACGTTGTAGAGCAGCCCTTACTTGGATTTATCTGATGTTCCCTCATACTTTGGGTGACACATTTTCAGCGGGAACACTACAGAAATGAAGTGGTGTCCTCAGTGCCTCACATTAGGAGGCACCTAATTTCGATGTGTCCTGTTACTAGCGATATTAACTTTGATCACTTGGTGAAAGTGGCAGTATTAGGCAGGTTTCCCTACTACAAAGTTACTATTTTACACTTTGAAACCAAAGTAAGAATCTGCAGGAGATGCTCTGAGGTGATTTAAACATCATGTTTTTTCATCAAAATTCCACCTGGTAGTTTTAGCATCCATCGATAATTCTTGCCTAAAATAATAACATGGTGATTGCAAAATGGTGATTTTTTCTAGTTTTGTCATTCATTCTATAACTTATTAGTTTGTCTTCCATCATAGAGAACAGGGGTGGGGAATGTCCGGCCTGGGGGCCATATAATTTGGTCTGGCCCTGCCAAGGCAACCGCAGGTGGGACTCGAAATTCAATAAATCTAGGAGCTTTTTTCATAGCAACATAATTTTTAAGTTGGTAATTTTGTATGGCCCACAAATGATGTTATAAATATTCAAATCGCCCTTGGCAGAAAAAGGTTCCCCACCCTTGATATAGAAGAACTTTTCTTCCTCTTCAATTTACTTACTTGTTTGCTCTTTTCAGTGTGGATTCATAGTTTCCTCTTCTATTCCATGTGTTACGGTCCACTACTATCATAATCTACTTGGGTGTTCAAATTGTCGCAGATTGGCCATTAGAAGCCCCTTTAAGCAGGCTTCTGTGTCCTTTTGACATATTCGCATCATTCTCTGAGTACTTTTCTTATTCAAGATCATTTTTAATAGGGCACATAATCATCTTGATAAAATCAGTCTTCTGTTAATAAGGAACAACAATGTGGGCAAGCAGTAGTGTCCTCAGTTAGTGGCTTGAATCAGGGCTGACAGCCTTGCTTTGTCCTGACAAAACAACTTTGTGCCCACATTCCAAAAAAGCCAGGAGGCCACGTAATTCCATCCTTGCCTCTCCTCCTGCTAATCCTTTATCACCATCTAAAATGAGTGCTCCTAGGGCCCTCTGTTGCACAACTCCAGGGGGTGCCATTCATATTGCAGACTGGGAATGATGTACTAGAGCAGAGGCTGGCATGCTCTTTCTACGAAGGACCAGATAGTAAATATTTTCAGCTGTGTGGGCATTTGGTCTTTGTCGCATCTACTTAACTCCGTCACGGTAGTGTGAAAGTAACCATAGACCCTAAGTAAATGAATTGGCATGCTTTGGTCCAATAAAACTTTATTTATGGATACTGACATTGAATTTCACATCATTTTCATGTCTTGTGAAATACTATTCTTACTCTCAATGTTAAAAAAGAAACACATTTGCAAATGTAAAAACTATTCTTAGCTTGTGAACTTCACAAAAAAAGGCAGCTGGCTGGATATGTCCACAGTTTCCCACTCCCTGCCCTGCTCAGCCTGTGTTGTCATGGTGGCCCTACTTCTAGCCAGGTCTTTCTCCCTTACCCTACCAGTGGTTGGCAAACTGCGGCTCGGCAAACTGCGACTCGCGAGCCACATGCGGCTCTTTGGCCCCTTCAGTGTGGCTTTTCCACAAAATACCGGCTCTTCCACAAAATACCGACTTCTGCGCATGGGCCACGAAGTTTCAATCGCACTGTACGTGCGCGCCTGCACGTGGTATTTTGTGGAAGAGCCACACTGAAGGGGCCAAAGAGCAGCATGTGGCTCGCGAGCCGCGGTTTGCCGACCACGGCCCTAGTCTCTCATCTGCCATCCTGTTCTGGGCTTTCTCTCCACCTTCTACCCTCTTCTTTCCCAGTCTTTCCTCCGTGTCCAGCAGGGACCTCCATTCAATTGTAAATAAACTTCTTTCCACCTTTACTCTCCTAGCTCCTTTCTTAACCTTAACTGCAAAAATGAGTGCATTCCCAAAGGAACTTTCTTCTTTACTGAATTCTAGAAAGGATGCTACTCATTTTCCCATACCCCAACCCATGGGCACAGGAAGTGCTGTTGACATTTCCCATATACCTCAGTCCTACTTCCAAACCTTCATTCTTCCACCCTCTTGCAAAACCCCCTCCTCCTTTGAAGCTCTTACCGTCCACTCTGAACAACAGCTAACACACACTGAGGGATATCCTTACAACCATGAAGAGATAGGTACCATTATTATCCCCATTTCGCAGAGAGGTTAAGGTCACAGAGCTAATAAATGGCAGGGCTAGGACTCTAATCCCAGCAGTCCATGCTTATTACCAAAATGGTGTGCTGTCCTTTCTCTATGATCATGTACCATGTGGATAACTATCTTCTACCCAAGCCTCACTATCCATTATCATTTAGCCATCTGGGCAGACACAGATGCACAGTCAACCTGAGTCATTTGAAGAGGATTTACTAGAGGAACTATTTGTAAAGATGCACAGCAATCTTTCTCAACCTTTTTTCGTTATCATCCACCCTAAAGACAAGAATTAAATCTATTTACTAAGTCAATTAATTTAAATTAATTAGCAGGACATACAGCACACCTCCACCCAATCGGTTCTTCTCACTATAAGTGTAAGTTGCCTTTCTAATGAAACAGTGAGCACCTCTACGACTGCACACGGGGAGGCTGAAGGCCTGCAGGAAGACCTCAGCTTCTGGATGTTGTGCAATATGCATGTCTCACATAATTTTAAAATAAAATATAACTTTAAAAATTGACCTAAAATGCAAATATGGCCATTCTTTCCCATGCTCAAAACACTGCAGTAGCCCATCTGCCACCAAGTTAAAATCCAATTTTGTTCAGATGCTACCCAAGGCCCCCGCATAACTCCTTTAGCCTCATCTTCACCACTTTCCATCTCAAACCCTATGTCCAGAGATGTGCGTTACTGGGAAGTGAATGCATGTCCTAAGGAACTTTCTTCCTTGGCCTCCAGTTTGCTCAGAAAGCCATTTTGTACCAAATCTGCAGTTTCCACGTCCTGGTGAATTCTTCAAGATCCAGTTAAAATAACCTCTCCAGACATCTTTGTGAATAGCTGATGACCTTCCCCTCTGTGCCACCACTGTAGAGTGTGCTGGTTAAGAGGACAGGCTCTGATGCCAGATGCTGTGGGTGTAGATCCTGGATTTGTTACTTACCAGTTGGTGAACTTGGGCATGTGACTTAACCTCTGTGCTTCAGTTTCCTTGTTTGTAAAATGAAGATTAGAATAGTTCCTACTTTAGAAGAAGAGTATTCGTTCACCAAATATTTACTGACTATCATATAACAAAGAAGACAAAAATTCCAGCATGGTGGAACTTAGAATTTAGAGCAGGGATTGGCAAACTATAGCCTGTGGGCCAAATTAGCCACCTGTTTTATAAATAAAGTTTTATTGCCCTAACCGGCTTGGCTTAGTGGATAGAGCGTCGGCCTGAGGACTGAAGGGTCCCAGGTTCGATTCCGGTCAAGGGCATGTACCTTGGTTGCAAGCACATCCCCAGTAGGGGGTGTGCAGGAGGCAACTGATCAATGTTTCTCTCTCATCGATATTTCTAACTCTCTATCCCTCTCCCTTCCTCTCTGTAAAAAATCAATAAAATATATTTTAAAAAAATAAAATAAAGTTTTATTGGAACACAGCCACACTCATTTGTTTATATATTGTCCATGGCCACTTCCATACTACAATGGTAGAGTCGAGTGGTTGCAACATAGACCATAGGGCCTGCAGAGCCAAAAATATTTAAGAAAAGTGCTAGCCCCTGCTTTGGTGAGACTGAAGTGTTTAAAATGTCAAAATATTGCCTGGTACTTGGTAAGCACTCAATAGATGCTAGCTTCGTCATACTATTGCATGCCCTTATGACAACACTTAACACAGGTTCTCTATAAAATTTTGCTGAATAAATGAATAAACAGATAAGTAAAGAGGAACCAGATGTTTGGGTCATGGGAAGTACTGGAGGAAGAGTTTCAAGAAGGTGGAAGTGGTCAGCTATGTTAAGTTGACAAATCAAG
>NW_005871157.1:0-127398 GCF_000147115.1 Myotis lucifugus
ATGCTTAATTTCTAGTTGGTCTTTTTCCATATCCTCCAGGATCTCACTAAATTTATCGGCGGCTTCTAGAAAATTCTTGAAAAACCTTATAAGTGTGGTTTTGAACTCTATATCCAGTCATTTGCTTTCCTCCATTTCTGTCATTTGTGACCTGTTTCTTTGTCTCCGCATTTTTTATGCTTCCCTATGTTGGTAGAGTGGCTTTGTGTGCTAGGTGTCCGATAGGGCCCAGTGGCTCAGCCTCCCCAATTACCTGAGGTGGACACTCTTGGTGCACCCCTTTGTGGGCTGTGTGCACAGTCTTGTTGTAGTTAAGCCTTGATTGTTGTAGGTATCACTGGGAGGAATTGACCTCCAGGCCAATTGGCTGTGAGAATCAGCTGTGTCTACAGTGGGAGAACTTCTATGCTGAAGACACCCTTCTGGGGCATGACTTGCTTCAGTGGGGCTTTGGTGCTCACTGAGTCTGTCCCCTGAGAGTGTCTCTTATGGATCTGAGGAGTTGTAATCTGGATGGTCCCACTCTGACCACTAGGTACACGGGCTCTTGGATCTCTAAGGAGGTGCTAATTTAGCCTCTGCCTGAGGCTGCCCAGCAGGAGCTATGGAGAGATCTGCAGATTCCTCTTCCTTGTTTGGGGTTTGGAGGTGCTCAGATGAGGCCCAGCTGTGAAGCAATGCAAGCTGCTGTGAGACCTTGGGCCTTCTTTTGGGTGTTCTGGGTCTCTCTGACCCAGATGCAGTTTGTTAGGTAATTTTAGATCTCAAAGGGCCAGCCCATTCATATGCAAAAGCCTCTGCTGGCAGCTTGGGTGGGGCAGGGTCTCAGGAAATCAACAGGTCGGAGCAAACAGCTATGGCTGGTCCTCAGTCCTGCCCTAAGAGGCCCCCGGGTCTCAGTGTCCCGCGGTAATCGCTGCAAGCACCTCTGAGAAAGTTGCCCTTGAGTTCCGCCCGCTGACAGACAGTCCAGTTTCTCCCCGTATGAGTCTGGGTCCCCAGAGACTCACCCGGAACTGGAGTCAGGGCCGTCGGGAGCTTGAGACTCCCTCCCGATTGAAAAAGACACCGGTGTCCTCTGTTGCCAGCCCTTTCCACACGCACCTCCATACCTCTGCACTTTAGTTCCGTACCTCCTGAGTCTCAGCGTGCTTTTCTCTTTCCTTCTAATTGTAGAATTTCCACTCAGCCAGCCTTCCTGTGGTTCTGGGTGATGTCTGTTTTGTCTTTAGTTGTAGTTTTGAAGTGGTTGTGCGAGGCAGCCATTTCAGTTGTTTACCTATGCCACCATCTTGGTTTCCTCAAACTGGGACCTCTTGGTTCATAGGTTGTCGCTCAACCACTAAGCCACTCAAGCCAGGCAATATATTGCAAATATTTTCCCTTAATTGACTGTGTGCATTTTGATATTTATGTAATTAATGCAATTAAAAAAACCTTAATATTGTCCAAATGGACTGTTTTTTTTTTTGTTTGTTTTATGGTCCCTGTAGATTGTTTTATTTCTAGAAAATATTTTTCTTTCCACTGCTACCAAATAAATGAATTCTCTCAGGTTTTCTTTTTATGACTTTATTTTTAAACTTTTATCAAATAAATACAGAAATAGCTTTTTAAAAAAAGTTCTTAGCTCCATCTAAGTATGAATCTAGGCCACCCCCAACTAACCAGTTATACTAATACCAGTTTTTTGTTCTTGTTTTTGTTTTTCAAATTTTTCTACTACTGTAGTTCCCCCTTATCTGAGGGGAATACATTCCAAAACCCCCAGTGAATGCCTGAAACTGCGATACTACAAAACCCTGTATATACTATAATTTTCCCTATAATAACTATGATAAAGTTTATTTTATAAATTAGGCACAGTAAGAGATTAACAGCAATAACTAATAATAAAATAGAATAGTTGTAACAGTATGCTGTAATAAAAGTTATGTGAATGTGGTCTTTCTCTGTGGAAATATCCATTGTACTGTACTCACCCTTCTTGTGATGATGTGAGATGATAAAATGCCTACATGATGAAATGAAGTGTGATATGATGAAGTGAGGTGAATGACAGACATAGTGAGGTAGTTTTAGGCTACATCTTATCAGAAGGAGAATCATCTGCTTGGGGAGATCCTGGCTCATCAAGTTCTGAAGATGTTATTAATTATTGAAGATCTTTTTTTCTTCTCAATTATTGGTTTGAGAGAGAGGAAGGATGAGAAACATTGATTTGTTGTCCCACTTACTTATGCATTCACTGGTTGTTTCTTGTATGTGCCCTGATCAGGGACTGAACCCACAACCTTGGCGTATTCGGACACTGCTCTAACCAACTGAGCTACTTAGCCAGGACAATGAGAATCCTATTGATAGCAGAATTGGATCACTGTTGACCTCAAGTAACTGAAACTGTGAAAAGTGTAACCACAGATAAGGGGGGATTGCCTGCTAATTTGAAATGCTACCTTCACATTATCTCGGACTGGTAGTTTCATAAGGACAGCATCTGTGTGTTTGTTCACACCTACATGCCAAGTGCCTGGTAAAAATTTCAGAATTCTTTATTGAATGAAATAATTTCCAAATGTATTTGAGTCTATTATTGACTCTCTCTTCTATCCCATTAATCTATTTAAGCACTGCTACCATATTGCTTTAATTATTATAGATTTATAATAAGCCTTAGTATTTGGTGTGGTCATCATTTACTTTACAAAATTTTCCTAACTAGTTTCACTTTAGTTTTTCCATATAAACTTTGGAATCAACTTGCCTGGTTCAAAAAATTATTTTTACTGGAATGGTATTTAATTTGGGGAGGATTCAGATTTTGAATATTTTTTTCTTTTAATTTTTTAAAAATTTTAATTATGTTGGCAAACAATATTATATTAGTTTTAGATGATTAGACATTTACATAACTTATGAAGCGATTACTCTGATAAGTCTAATACCCATCTGACACCGTACATAGTTATTACAATATTATTGACCTATATTTGCTGTGATGTACTTTACATCCCCATGACTCTTTTTATAACTGGCAATTTGTAAATCTTAACCCGGTACCCTTTTTCTAGATTCTGAGTATTTTAATGTTTGTAAATAAAATAGAGCTGTAGGTTATTAAACTTTTAAAAGGAATCTAACATTGTTTACTAGCTTCACAAATAGGTAGATGAGTGAACAGAAGGAGAATAAACTTGATGATTTTTACAAGATCAGTTACAGAAAATATTCATTTTCAGAAAAGGAGGAGAAAAATCAGTGAGTAAGGCATTTAACATAAAATCAGAGAAAGACAAATACCATATAATCTCTTTTATATATGAAATCTAAAACAAAGCTCATAGATTAAATGATTGGTGTTTGGAGGATAGGTAAACTGTTAGGTTAAATAATTTGAATTAAAAAAATAAAATAAAATCTAGAAGAATGTTACCGAATTTCTATTTTCTAAGCTTTCACTGTCATTATTTTTGTGTGTTTTTTTGTTTGTTTTTAATATATTTTTATTGACTTTAGGCAGTGGTTCTCAACCTTCCTAATGCCGCGACCCTTTAATACAGTTCCGCATGTTGTGTTGACCCCCAATTTCATTGTTACAAATTGAACATAATTAAAGCATAGTGATTAACCACAAAAACAATATGTAATTATATATGTGTTTTCCGATGGTCTTAGGCGACCCCTGTGAAAGGGTCGTTCGACCCCCAAAGGGGTTGCGACCCACAGGTTGAGAACCGCTGCTTTAGAGAGAGAGGAAGAGAGAGTTAGAAACTGCCTCCTGTATGCCTCCTACTGGGGATTGAGCCTGAAACCCTGCTCAATGTAACCAGTGACCTCTTGGTGCATGGGTCAGTGCTCTACCACTGAGCCACCCCAGCTGGACCTTTTTTTTTTTTTTACTAGGTGGTTTCGCTTGCCTATTTTGGCATTACACTCATCATGTATAAACTGAACTTAACATCTTTCACAAGCACTTTATAAACTTTTATTTGACACAGTTGATTATTTTCTTATAAAATACTGTGTTTCCTGGAATAACGGAGCACCACACAGTCCTGATTTTTCCTCTTTATGTCTTTGGCTACCTCCTCTCATCTCCTTTTTGGTTATCCCCTTTAAAATGGTCATCTAATATTGGAACTCCTCAAAGCCTGCTCATTGAATAGGCTGCAAGGAGAGCAAAGTGGGAATTCCACTTGTAATGACAGATTTGGAATAAACTTTGGAGGTCCTTGAATAGCAAGATAAGGATGTGGGGGTACCCAAGGAAGTTCTTTTTTTTTTTTAAGTAATCACTTTATTATTTATTTTTATTATTTTTTTATAATATACAAAGTAAATCTATTACCAGATTGTAGGTACAAAATAATTAGCCAAATTCATGTATTAAGTCTAGTAGCTTTTTGAAAGAATGATTTTAAGTATACTAATGTTACATGCAATAAACATTAATATTTCAACAAAAACTATTTTAAATACAATAATATTACCAAAACTGTACTAACATAGTATAATGTCACAAAGGTTGTAGGAAATATTAAAAATCTGCAAATAACAGGATTACTTCTATTATATTCTAAAATATTTTTTTTCCTCTGGCTCTATTTTTGTTCATCAGTTTATGTTGTTCTTTATATTACACAAATGAGCGAGATCATGTGACATTTATCTTTCTCCAACTGGCTTACTTCGCTTAGCATAAATAGTCTCCAGGCTGGCTGGACCATTTTTGATTTTGATATCTTCACAAACTGAAAACCAAACTTGCACATGTTACTTTATTTCTAGATTTGTTATATTTTCACACAGACTAGTTTTTCTCGCACAGAAATGACAGAATGTGAGATCTGAAGCAGCTGAGAAACAACAAGCCATGTTGAGCCAAATCTTGCCATAAAATTTAAGGAAGATATGATTAGCAGAATCCTAGGTAACAATTTTAGGCCAAACATCTGAAAGTGGTTTGAATTGTGTAACTTTTAAAATATATATAATTGTGGTTTAAAAAAAACAAAAACAAAAAAACCCCACAGATATAACATAAAATTTACCATCTTAACCATTTTTTTAACACAACATTATTTAAAACATTTTTTAAATTTATTGATTTTTAGATTGAGATTTGTTGTTGTTCTACTTATTTATGTATTCATTGGTTGATTTTTTTCCCTCACCTGAAGATATTTTAGAGAGAGGGAGAGAAACATTGATGTGAGAGAAACATTGATTGGTCGCCTCCCATATGCATCCCGACGGGGATGGAACCCGAAACCCAGGTATGTGCCCTGACTGGGAATAGAACTTTCAACCCTTCAGTGCACCGGATGACGCTCCAACCAACTGAGCCACATGGGTCAGGGCTCATTGATTGATTCTTGTATATTCTTTTACCAGGGATCAATCCCACAACCTTGGCATATCAGGATGATGCTGTAACCAATCAGCTGCCTCCTGCATGCCTCCTACTGAGGATCAAGCCCCCAGTCCATGCATGTGCCCTTGACCGGAATCGAACCCGGCACCATTCAGTCCACAGGCTGACACTCTATCTACTGAGCCAAACCAGCTAGGGCTCTTAACCTTTTTAAGAGTACATTTTAGTAGTGTTAAGTATACTTACATTGTGTGCAATGAAAAATTATGTTGGTATTTTTAATTGATTTCCCTTACTCTGCTGCTTATCTTGTAAACAAGTAAAGTTTAATCATGGGCTGTCATTAACCCTTATGCTTTAGCCTTGAAACCAAAAAAATTGCTGCTGTGTAGAATGGCTGATAAAATTCTCAATTTTTCCTAGTCTTACCCTTTATTTCAGTACTTTTAACAGAAGTAGGCACATTATTAATTAACGAGTTGATTTTGTTGGGCTTGTGTTAGAAAGTGCCTGAAGAAAGCACATTCATACTGAGCAGCAGGGATTATAACTGCATTGGCTCCTCCAGGAGGTGTGCTAGTGTTTCTAATCCTTTGGGGGTAATTTAAGATCCTTGGGGTTTGTTTCTTGAATAGCTGTGGGTATTTTTTATGAATTCCAAATGAGCATTACCTCTCTTGTGTTTGAGGACTGAATTTACATTACTCTCTCACTTTTTATATGCTTGAAGATTTGTTGGGCTTTTTAATAACAGTTCGGGGGAGTACCAGCTTCATGATGCCATTAGGAAGTGAATTTACTCATGTCTTATTGTAACATTATATGGCCTTCTCTCCATTACTACTTTTTATGCAGCTTGCATGTCACTTTCATTTTCAGTCTTCAAATTAATTTTTTTCCTCATGTAGGATTTTGTATATTTTGGAGCTGATTCATCTACATTGTGTTTTCCTCTCCTTTGGTGATCTCAAAAATGTGCGATTACCCCTTATTTTGTGTTTATTTGCTTGCTAATATTTCTGGATTATTTTCTTGTGCAGGTTAAGTCAAAGATTTTACCTGTACTGAATTTTGATGACTAGTTATCTTCTAAACCCATGAAGGAGGCCTTACCTCATCCTACTCCCCAATACATCTTGGTTGTTAAACCATTTTTAATCAAGTTATGTTCAGTCCCAGGAGTCCAGCTAATGCTTGGTATTCTAAACATGTTTCACATAAAAGCTTCTTCACACATTGGGGAGCCTCTCAGTTTGCTTAAGAAAAACCTGACAAATATTGTTACATCTAAAATCACTGTTCCCTCATTATCCCTCCACCTCCACTCCCGGAACCTATATTGGTTAGGATTAAGTTGAGCAACATATGACAGAAAACTACAAAGTTTGCTTTTTTGCATGTAAAAGTCTGGAGTGTAGGGCTTTTTCTAAACTGATGTTTCACCATCCTTAATGTGCCCTTCATGGTCCAAAATGGCTATCGGAACTCCAACCATCACATATGCAAGCCAGCCACCTGGAAAGAAAAAGGAATGAAGAAGTTGCTTATGTTAGTTCTTTCATCTTATTGGCCAGAAATTAGCTCAGTAGCTACACGTAGCTGCAAAGAGGTCTGATAAATGTGTCCAGTAAAAATAAATCTGGGCCCTAGCTGGTTTGGCTCGGTGGATAGAGCGTCAGCCTGCAGACTAAAGGATCCCAGGTTCGATTCCAGTCAAGGGCATGTACCTTGGTTGCAGGCACATCCCCAGTAGGGGGCGTGCAGGAGGCAGCTGATTGATGTTTCTCTCTCATCAATGTTTCTAACTATCTCTCTCCCTTCCTCTCTGTAAAAAATGAATAATATATATATTTTTTAAAAATCTGGAGTTCTATTGCCAATGGATGATCATTGGTGTCCATTCAGTGCTATTACGAATCCCCACTTTGGGGTGCAGTGAAGAAGGAAACTTTATCACAAAACAGCTCAATTGTGATACAGCATGACTGTGAAAACAGCATGGCTGTGAGCAGCCCTGGGGCTAGGCCCGGCTCCAGCTAGACAGCTCTGCTGTGTTCCTTGATGAAGAGGTCTTCTCTGCTCTGTGCTGGTCTGCTCCACTATGCTTGGGCAAGACATCTTCAGTGCTTTAGTTTTCAGTGGAAAAGGAAAGTGCACTCTCAGAGCCATAGGGGAGCTGGTTTATTTATTTATTTTTTATTTTTTTATTTTTATTTTTTGGTGTGGGTGGTGGGGTGGGTGGTGGTGGCGGTGGTGGTGGTGGTGGTGGTGGTGAGCTGGTTTATATAGCCAGAAGTCCCCACCCTGGCCTCTGATTATCTGTCCTCGTGCAAATGAGGACTCCAAATCCTCACAGTTTGATTGGTCTGAAAGGCACTTTCCTGATTGGTCAGATTGGAGATGCTCTGATTGGTTGGTGAAGATGTTGCTGGGGTTATAGTTGTGCCGCCCAGGTGGCATGTGGCAAGCCTCAGTCCTATGGGTTGAAATAGAATTCCTGCAACTCCTTTATAAGGGCTGGCTCAGATGGCACAAACAGTAGAGTCAGGCAGTTCAGTGCAGAGGCTGAAGGGTCAGTGCTGGCTTCTCTGTGAAGTACTGTTTGTGTGAGAGGCCCTTGTGTAGAAATGGCTGGTAGCCTCCTTTTTTAAAAATTTGAGCCCAGTTACCCACCAGGAATCCTTCTGAATAGGGATCTTCTTTCTCAGGGTCCACAGAAATAAGGGGAGATACTCTAAAGCATTCCTGTTAGTAAAAGAATTATCTTCAAAATGTGTAGGCAGGCCCCCAATAGGCCTCTGTTTGCTGAAGCCTTCTTCTTGTTCAAGAGACTCTGGGCATTAAGCATAGGCCTGCCCCCCTGTACCATTTCCCAAGAAGGTTAGTTACATTCAGATGTACTGTTCACTTCCGACATTAAGATGAAAGAGGCTATTAAACCAGACTTGTTGTCTACATATGCAGATTCCCAGTCAGGGCACATGCCTGGGTTGTGGGCTCAATCCCTAGTAGGGGGCATGTAGAAAGTAGCTGATGGATGATTCGCTCTCACATTGATGTTTCTCTCTCACTTCCACTCCCTTCTACCACACTTAAAAAAAAAAAAGTCAATAAGAATCAATAAAAATTCTTTAAAAAAGGATACAGCACCTACCTTGCAGAGTTGGCATAGTGCCTGGACCACATGAATAGATGTTTCTTCTCTCAGCGTCCCTTTTCTCATGATATAAAGATAATATAAACCATCTCAAATCTTTTTTTGGAAAAAGTGTAATTAATACATAAAAGAACAATAGAGTATTTAGTTATTTGGTGAAAAGGAGTTGGATGGAAGCATAAACAATTTTTGAAGTGCTCTCAGATTTCCATGTCAAGGTTTTCACTTATTATTCTCAGTATTCAACTCGCAAGTGAAATATCCTCTGATCCCCACCTGTCTGAATATCTTCTTCTCCCCACTGTGTTCCATTTCTCTGTGGTATTTTCTTTACAGCACTCACCACTATTGGAAAGTATTCACTTGTCTTCTAGTTTGTATAAAGTAATTGTCTGCCTAAAGTTAATCCTGTACTCCCAGACTTAGGACAGCACCCAGGCATAAGCGCACTCAGTAACATTTGAATGAATGGAAGCTACATGGAACATTTTGGTTCACTCTTTCGGTAACTTTGAAAAGGGAAATGCATTCTCTCTGGCACAGGTTTTATTTTTAAACTATGCTTTAGGAAACTTTGACCAAACACTATATCAGATATAATTACATGTAATATTTTAAAAGTAGACCTTTTAAACTAAGATGATCATTATCTTAATCATTAATGATTGGCTCTCTAGATTAAAAAAATATATATTTTTTTCTTTTTCTCTTTTAGGTCAAAGAGCCCCCTGAAATCAATTTAGTTCTGTACCCCCAGGGTCTGGCTGGTGAAGAAGCATATGTAAAAGTGGATTTGAGGGTTAAATGCCCACCGACCTACCCAGATGTGTGAGTACATTATAAATAGCTGTGATGTAATTTCAGTTCTCTGTTTTGACCACATAAAAACAGGTTGAAATAAACAGAATTTTCTCCTTCCTGCCACCGTTCCATCTAAAATTTCATTTTCTATCACTTGCATGTCATTAAAACTATATCAGCAATAGACATTTTTATAAGACCTATCTCGTGTTAAGTTTGCTTCTAGCTGTACAATAGCCACTATAGATATCAGTATTTGCTCCATGACCAATTGTTTGCTTCTTCTGTTGTGTTAACTTTTGTTTGTCTAATTCTTCATAAACTGAGAAGAGGAACAATCTAGAAGAAAAGGATAAAGGCATGGTAGCTTGTGTACTTGGTTTTAAAGTATGATCAGCATTGGGACTTGGAGTAGCCTTCTGGGCTGAATGGAACTTTATTCATAAAGGAAGATTTAGAATCTCCCTGCAAGGCATGTAGCCAGTGAGATAACCACAGAACTCCACATGTTTCCAAATCACCTTGAGAACCACTGATACAGCAAAAGTATTAGCAATCAGGACTCAAGTGTTCTTTTTCTCAAGTATCTTGTATATTTCATGTAATTTCCCCCAGACATTCCATATGGAAAGACAGATTGGCCTGGATGATGTTTTGTGGCTTGGTCTTATCGTGCAGGGAACCAGTGAAGAAAAGTGACAAAAGGAAGCACTGCCTTACACAGACGGTGGTAAATCTATGGAATTTGTTATACTAAGAGATGATGGAGGATATGAAACTACAGATAGGTCAAGATGAACTCTTTGAAGTTAGTGACCCTCTTTTGCTCCCAACACTGTGCCCAGAGTAGATAAGTAGGTATGTAGAAAGTTAAATAATGAATTGATTAAAGAACAACGAAATTTATGAAAGCAGAATAAGACAGTGCCTCTTTAGGTTTTATTTTTCTGACACCAACTACATGTCCAACAATTCAATTCAGTTCTGATACAAACTATTCTTAGTTATAGCAGACCCCAGGGGTTAAGGCTTAGTCCCACAAGGCTTCAAAGGCCAGTTGCAAATACTAGTACTTCTGATCAGCTGGCTGTAAATTTGCAGGTTCCCACAACCCCTTCCTTGGGTTTAGTAATTTGCTAGAACAAGCTCACAGAACTCAGATAGACACTTCACTTACTACTGAGTTTATTATAAAGGATACAACTTAGGAACAGCCACATGGAAGAGATGCATAGGCAAGGAATGTAGGAGGGCATGGAGCTTCTCCATCCTCTTGACATTGACAGGTATCCCTGGGTGACCACACGGTTACTCCTGGTTGAGAACTACTGCCCTAGAGAACTATTCAGGTAATCTTGATGTGTACACTTGGTAAAAATATTATGCGATGATTTTTTAAACAACAACAACATGGAAATGCTTGTAAAAAGTAAAAATTCTAATATCAGCTACATAAATTTATGTGGCTAAGGCATAAAGAGAACATTGGAAAGTTCTATTAAAATATAATTAGTATTGCTGCCCTGGCTGGTTTGGCTCAGTGGATAGAGCGTCAGCCTGCAGACTGAAGGGTCCCGGGTTCGATTCCGGTCAGGGGCACATGCCTGGGTTATGGGCTCGATCCCCAGTGGGGGGCATGCAGGAGGCAGCCGATCAATGATTCTCTCTCATCATAGATGTTTCTCTCTCTCTCTTTCTCTCTCTCTCTCCTCTTTCCTCTTTGAAATCAATAAAAAAAATATAAAAATAGTATAAATAAATAAAATATAATTAGTATTGTAGATGAAGTTTTCATTATTCTTTTACTACTGCTATATAATGATTGCTTTATTTTTTAAAAATAATTATGTAAGACTTGACTTGGGGGAACATTCATATCTTTTGAGATGATATGGGGCAGGAACTTCCCTTTTCTGCAAAATACCTTGATGCTATCTTTTGAGATGATATGGGGCAGGAACTTTCCTTTTTTGCAAAATACCTTGATGCCACTGTGAGAGAATCCCGAGTTAGACATGCATAGACTCAGGGCTATGTGGTACTTTTATTCTTTTTCTCATATATATAAACTACTTTCAGATTCCCATCTATCCAAATAGGTAATGACTGTAGAACCTATTATAACTGAAGCATTGTGAGAACATAGATAATGAATAGTAAAGGGTGTGCTAAGGTAAAACACCATGAATTACTCAGAAATGCTTGGTAGGAAGTACAGTCACCTTTTGTTCAGTAAAATCAAAGAAACCTTATTTAATTTCAATGAATTGTTATTGGATGTTTATTTGTTGGGAGGGCTGGCTGTGTACTTTCCTTGAGTAGACGGTGTTGAGTCTGAGTTGTGCTCTATAGGGATGAAGAGGGGGGTGAAGTAGGCATCTTTGGAAGAGTGTGTATGACTAGATTTATACCTGAGTGAGTGAGCATTTTCCCACCTTGTTTACAATTAGAGTGAGTGACTGGACATGGCATGTTGTGGGAATACTAGATGGATCATTGTGGCTCCATGTAGTCTAGTTATCCTCATCCTGCTTTATGTGGAGCACAAAGACCAGAGCAAAGCACTTGGTGTCTGACAGGTGAGCTGTCAGAGCTGGAGTAATTGATGTTGGGGGCAAGCCAGGGTCGAGCATTATCAAACAGGGAGTGTGTAGTTCAGCTACTAGACTGGAATCACACACAGAGTGATTTTTTAAAAATATTTTTTTTATTGATTTCAGAGAGGGAGGGAGAGGGAGAGAGAGGTGGAAACATCAATGATGAAAGAGAATCATTGATCAGCTGCCTCCTGTATGTCTCCTACTGGGGATCGAGCCTGCAACCTGAGCATGTACCCTTGACTGGAATCAAAACCAGGACCCTTCAGTCCGCAGGCTGATGCTCTATCTACTGAGCCAAACCAGCTAGGGCTACAGTGATATTTTTAAAGGTGGTAAAAGAATAGTTGATGTGGAAAATTTTAATCAGATTGTAAAGCTGAAATCAGAGACAGAGGAGTTGGGGAGATACTGGGATCAAGCCCCAGTAAGTCTGATCATCTCACAGCTCACACTGACAACTGGCCAGCCCACTCGCTCCACATCGCCTGCAGGTGAATCCATGATGAGCACTGTGTCAACGGTGCTGCTGGGGTATAGTTGGAATCCTTTTGAGATGCAGAGAAATGTTGCTGGGAGTATAGAGAGAGGTTGACAAATGAGCCCTGTATGAAATCCCCACATATTAATGCAGACAGGCTGCACTTTCGAGTAACTCCTTTTTGTTTTGTTTTTTCTTTCCCAGAGTCCCTGAAATAGAGTTAAAAAATGCCAAAGGTCTGTCCAATGAGAGTGTTAATTTATTAAAATCTCGCCTGGATGAAGTGGCCAAGAAGCATTGTGGAGAGGTAAGATTTGTTTAACTGGACTTATAAGAGGACAGTAAAAATCTCATCATGTTCACCAGTGTTTGCCTTCCTGCCTCTTCTGGGACTGAAAGATATTTCCATTGCACCTTAAATCCAATTTTGACTAGAATGTTTTGTTTCTTATTGATATCTACAAAGGAGAACATTGCTATTTGTATTTCTTTAATTTATAGTACTTATGAATTACAAATTGTAGAGTGTATATAGATGGTATTATTGATGCTTAAGAATCTTTCCAAAAGATGAACCTGGCCATATGAACCTGGCCATATTTTTTGCATCCTTTGGATCTGGCACCATGACTTGATCTTGATTTGAACCTTTATATTGGAAAATGTTTACAGATAAGTGATTTCTGACTAAACTTTGCCACTTTTCCTTTTTCCATATCAGGATATCTAATTGTTCTCCTTGACAACAATTAGCGACATGCTCTATTCCTTCATTGTCTCTTCTCTACCCGAGCATGGGGGTACACTTAGTTCAGTGCTAATTCTTTCTTAATCCTCTGCACATCAGGGTCTACCTGAGCTCGTCCTTGGGCGATGCCACTCTCTCTGGAGGGCTAGACTAGGTGACTTCTTCCTTTTTTTAAAATATATTTTTATTGATTTCAGAGAGGAAAGGAGAGGGAGAGAGAGATAGAAACATCAATGATGATAGATAATCATTGATTGGCTGTCTCCTGCGTGCCCCACACTGGGGATTGAGTCTGCAACCCAGGCATATGCCCTGACCAGGAATCGAACCTCAACCTCCTGGTTCAGTGGTTGACGCTCAACCACCAAGCCATGCTGGCCAGGCTAGGTGACTTCTTAATGTAGAGTATTACTGTGTGCTTCTTAGGTCAGATCAATTCCCTTTACGTATAATCCTCACTTACTTGTAAAGTCACAAGGCAGCTCCTGTTTAACTATTCCATCCTGTGAAAACTGAGAAGCGTTAAGTTAGGACCAGCCCTAGGTCTCTGTCTCTGTTTCTGTTTCAGACCTCTCAGTATCTAGACAGTCATTCTGCAACATAGTGAGTCATAGTGTGACCTGGGAGGTGCTTTTTGGCCATGAAATTGGTGCCCACTTGAGTTGCTGTTTCCACAAACTTCAGTCATCATTGAGATACAGACAGTGATTGTAGAACAGCCCTGACAAAAAACTAGGCCTTGGGAATTACTCCAAAGTTCTTTCTAGTGTAAGGGGACTCTAATGTCTAATTGAGAAATAATATGGAGTTCTGTTAAATTTAGCTACAGAATCCTCTGGTTTCTTGAATTCATGATTTAGGATTCTTTTGAAAAAATATTTGCTCTATTTTTTATAGCACAGTATTATCCTATATAATAAAAGGCTAATATGCAAATTGACCGAACAGCGAAATGACTGGTCGCTGTGACATGCACTGACCACCCAAATGGTCAGTGCGCTCCCACAGGGGAAGCACTGCTCAGCCAGAAGCCGGGCTCATGGCTGGTGAGCGCAGTGGCAGTGGCGGGAGCCTCTCCAGTCTCCATGGCAGTGCTAAGGATGTCCGACTGATGGCTTAGGCCCGCTCCCCATGGGACATCCCCCGAGGGCTCCCAGACTGTGAGAGGGCACATGCTGGTCTGAGGGACCCCCACTGAGTGCATGAATTTCATGCACTGGGCCTCTAGTCTATATAATAAAAGCTTAAGCGACCATTATGGTGGAACAGCCAGAACAACCGGTCACTATGATGTGCACTGACCACCAGGGGGCAGATGCTCAATGCAGGAGCTTCCCTCTGGTGGTCAGTGTGCTCCCACAGGGGGGGCACCACTCAGCCAGAAGCCATTATTATTATTATTTGTTATAGCAGCAGTGGTGGGAGCCATATAAATGCTATCCTACAATAGTTGTCTTTCTCTGTCTGACTTATTTCACTTAGCATAATGCCCTCAAGGTCCAGCAAGATGTCCTTTCTCATGGCTAATATTATATATTTATATTCCACATCTTTATTCATTCATCTGTTGACCGACACTTAGCTTGTTTTCATGTCATGGCTGTTATAAATAATGCACCAATAACATGGGAGTACCGATATCTCTTCAATATCCTGTTTTCATTTCATTTGGATATATATCGAGAAGTGGGGTTGCTGCATGATATGATAGTTCTAGTCCTAATTTTTTTATGAACCTCCATACTGTTTTCCATAGTGGATGCACCAGTTTATTAGTACATTCCCATCAACAGTGCACAAGTGTTCCCTTTCTCCACATCCTCGACAACACTTACTACCTGTCTTTTTTGATAATAGCCATTCTAATAGGTGAAGTGATATCTCATTGAGGTTTTGATTTGCATTTCCCTGGTGATTAGTGATGTTGAGCATCTTTCCATGTACCTGTTGGCCATTTGTGTGTCATCTTTGGAAAAATATCTGTTGAGTTCCTCTGCCCATTTTTAAATAAGATTGTTTGTGTTTTTGCTTTTGAGTTGTGTGGATTCATTATATTTTGGGGGGTATTAACCCTTATCAGATATGTGATTTGCAAATATTTTCTCCCATCTGTAGGTTGCCTTTTCATTTTATTGATGGTTTCTTTTGCTGTGAAGAACTTTTTAATTTAATATAGTCCCACATGTTTGTTTTTGCTGCCCCCTTTTTTTGCTTTATTTTAAATTACACTTTTTATTTTGAGATAATTGTAGAGTCACATGCAGTTGTAAGAAATAATACTGAGAGACCAGATGAACCCTTTCCTTAGTTTGTCCCTATGGTAACGTTTTGCAAAACTATGCACAGTATCATAGTCAGGATATTGGCATTGGTAGTCAGATAGTTTCATCATCACAAGGATCCCTCATGTTGCCCTTTTATAGCCACCCCCTTATCTCCACCTCCACCTTCTCCTGACACCTGACAACCACTAATCTGTTCTCCAGTTCTATAATTTTCTCACTTAAGGAAATTATATAAGTATAATCATATAGTGTGTAACCTTTGGGATTGGCTTTGTTTTAACTCAACACAATTCTCTGTAAATTCAACCAGATTGTTGCATGAATCAGTAATTCTTAATTTTTACTCCTGAGTAGTATTCTGTGTATTTCATGGTACCACTATTTGTTTACCATCTACCAGGTGGAAGACATCTGGATTGTTTCCAGTTTTGAGCTATTAAAAAGAAACATGTTTTAAACCTTCAGGTACAGGGTTTTGTTTGTGTTTTTTTGTTTTTTTTTAAATATATTTTATTGATTTTTTACAGAGAAGAAGGGAGAGAGATAGAGAGTTAGAAACATCGATGAGAGAGAAACATCGATCAGCTGCCTCCTGCACATCTCCTACTGGGGATGTGCCCGCAACCCAGGTACATGCCCTTGACTGGAATCGAACCTGGGACCTTTCAGTCCGCAGGCCGACGCTCTATCCACTGAGCCAAACCGGTTTCAGCTGTTTGTGTTTTTTGTTAATCCTCACCCAAGGATATTTTTTCCATTGGTTTTTAGAGAGAGTGGAAGGGAGGAAGGAAGGAGGTAGGGGGAGAGAGAGAGCGAGAGAGAGAGAGAGAGAGAGAGAGAGAGAGAGAGAGAAGAGGAGAGAGACACATCGATTGGTTGTCTCCCGCACACACCCCAACTAGGGCTGGGGATCGAACCTGCAACCCAGGTACGTGCCCTTGACCAGAAATCAAATCCAGGACCTTTCGGTGCTCAGGCTGACACTCAACCAACTGAGCCACACTAGCCAAGGCTCATGTACAGCCTTTGATGTAAACAGATGCTTTCATTTATCTGGAACAAATGCCTCGGAATGCAATTGTGGGTATATGGTAGATGTGTGTTCATTTTTTAAGAAACCGCCATACTTTTCCAGGTTGGCAGTACCACTTTACATTCCCCCCAGCAATGTGAGTGGTCCAGTTTCTTCACATCCTTGTCAGCATTTGATGTCACTTTTTTATTTTAGCTGTTCTAATAGATGTTGTGATGATTAATGTTATTTGTGATCTTGGCTAGGCCACAGTACCCAGATGTCTGACCATATATTATTCTGTATGATTCTATGTAGGTAATTTTTGGATGAGATTAACATTTAGATCTGTGGGACTTTGAGTTAAGCAGATTACCCTTCATAACGTGGGTGGGTCTCATCCAATCTTTAATAGAGGCTTTAAGAGAAAAAGACTGGCCTTCCTAGAAGAGGAAATTTCCAGAAGATGGATGGCCTTTGGACTTGGCTGCTACATTAACTCTTTAGCCACTCTGCAGATTTTGGACTCACTAGGCTCTATAACTCTAGAATCACATGAACCAATACCTTAAAATAAATGTATGTCTCTCTCTCTCTGTATCTATCTATCTCTCTCTCCCTCTTTCTCTACACACATACACACACACACACACACACACACACACACACACACACATCCTGTTGGTTCTGTTTCTCTGGAGAACTCTGACATACGGATGTGTATTATGAGAATGAGAGTGGCTGTTGTAAATAAGGTCAGGAGAGGCCTCTGATAAGGTGACATTTGAGCAGAAGCTTGAGGGAAGCCAAACAATGACCCTGTAAATATGGGGGGAGGGACAGTTGCCAGTTTTGAAAGTAGTTCTTGTTTTCATCTAGTACTATATATTTATCAGATTTGTTTGTATAGAAAATGCTTTTAAATTAAACGGATTGGCAAAAGAAAAACACTCCACCACCTGGCTCCTGGCTCCTTTCTGGTACAGTAGTTTCTCTTTGATTTAATAGAAACTACCGTCTTTTCCTAGCTTTTTGTTGTTGTTGTTTATTAAATATATTTTTTTATTGATTTCAGAGACAAAGGGAGAGAGATTGAAACATCAATGATGAGAGAGAATCATTGATTGGCTGCCTCCTGCACACCCCCTACTGGGGATTGATCCTGCAACCCAAGCATGTGCCCTTGACCGGAATCAAACCCAGGACCCTTCAGTCCGCAGGCCGACGCTCTATCCACTGAGCCAAACCGGTTCTGGCCCCAGCTTTTCTTAAAAGAGCTTTTTATTTTTTTACTTATTGATTTTAGAGAAAGAGAGTAAGGGAGGGAGAGAGAGAGAAACATCTATTTGTTGTTCCTCTTATTTATGTATTAATTGGTTGATTCTTAGATGTGCCCTGACTAAAGATTGAACCCACAACCTTGGCGTACCAGGACATGCTCTACCCAACTGAGCTATCCAGCCAGGGCAAAAAAGAGCTTTTCTGTAAAGAACTTGCCTCCTAAACTCTAGGCTAGTGTTTCTCAATTGTAAATCGAAGTATATCTAGTGAATGCCACAGCTTCTGGTATAATAAAAAATACACGAATTTCCCCCTACAACAGCTGTGGTTTCTTTGCATTTCCTCCCTAAGTCAATAAACTTTATATCCTTGTGTACCATGACTTCTATTACTATTTACCACCATGTTAAGTCCCTTTAGAAAATGTTTTAAACATATAATTGAAATAAGAGTTTTGAAGCTGCTTCATTGTATAATTGAAGGAAAAAAATCTCAGTGTGTTGGTTGTCAGGTGCAGAAGGAGCTTGGCACTCTTGACCTCTTTGGGGTTGGGGTAGTATTCAGCGTGGGGTCCCAGCCACCCTGTTCTATTGATTTACCAATCCCAGTATGATTGATGACTCCCAGGTGCAGGGGAAAGTGGCTTCCTGTGGTCACATGACTGTCTGAGAGGGAGGTCGTTTTTCTTCTGGTACTGTCTGAACGCTTCCCTAAGTGTAAATGAAGTGCTGTCTAGGTATTGATCAGCCTCCTACTGGCCCATTACCAGCAGGGAGATAATGAGGGCTTTAAATATCTGCTTCCAGACCCCCAATAGAATTATTTTCAGTTTGTGGTGTGAGTAGATGAAAGCTGATGTTAGCAATGATTATTGTCTGTTCAGCTATCATATGTAGACAGGTTTTCTAGTTAGGAAGGTAGTTTTTTTATTTTTATTCAGTCTTAAACATGTTATCAAATTATTTGTACAGAAAAATATTTTATCGGATTTATTATACAAAAAATGCCAATAAATGAAACAGGACTACAAAAGACAAGTGAAGCTTTTTATTTATCTAGTGATTTGTCTTGATAGCAACATGACGAGTCATGTAAAAGCCTTGTCCTGCTGTGATTGCCTCACGTCCTGAATTCAGAACGTGTCATATCAAAATGAATATCACTATTGTAAGTGGCTATCTGGTTGTCTGCATGTTTTTCTATAGTCTCTCCTTGGCACCCTGTCTTCCCATCATTTGACGAGTTGTGGTTGACATTCATCTCCATGTTTAGGTGATGATATTTGAACTGGCTTACCACGTGCAGTCATTTCTCAACGAACATAACAAGCCCCCTCCCAAGTCTTTTCATGAGGAAATGCTGGAAAGGCGGGCTCAGGAGGAGCAGCAGAGGCTGTTAGAGGCCAAGCGGAAAGAGGAGCAGGAGGTGAGACCTTTGTCATCACAGGTGGCCAGCCCCGACGACTGTGAGCTTCTATAGGTTGTGACTGTCTCCACCTACACACCTACATGTTAACACTGTCTCTTAGTGGGTCCCATTAATTTTGTTATTGCTTATTTTCTATTTAATTATATATCCTCGTTACTATTTAGAATTTAAAGCTCCTTATTGTCATTGTTTTTAGAAGGCACATTTGATTTATTTTTATTTTTTGTTAATGCTCATCTGAGGATATTTTTCCATTGATTTTTAGAAAGAGTGGAAGGGAGAGGGAGAGATAGAGAGAAACATTGATGTAAGAGAGACACATCAATTGGTTGCCTCCCGCATGCGCCCCAACCTACTAAGGGCCAGAGATGGAGCCTGCTACCAATGTATATACCGTTGGCCAGGAATAGAACCTGCAGCCCTTCAGTCTGAGGGCCAACACTCTAACCACTGAAGAAGACTAGAGGCTTGGTGCATGAAATTTGTGCACGGGGCAGGGGTGTGTCCCTCAGCCCGCCCTGCACCCTCTCTGGGGAGGGTCCCCTCAGCCCAGCCTGCACCCTCTCTAATCCGGGATCCCTCTCGTTATCCAGAACCACTGGCTCCTAACCTGCCAGCCTGATGGCCCTAACTGCTCTCCCCTGCCAGCCTGATCCCCCTAACTGCTCTCCCCTCCTGGCCTAATCCCCCTAACTGCTTATCTGCTCTCCCTTCCTCACCACGCCCTTCGGACCCCCGGCGCAGGCGTGCTGAGAGCTCTCCGCCATGGCCCTGCCCCCATCCTGATTGGTTGTTAGGTGATGGCATCCCGGACTATTTGCATATTCTTCTATTTTTAGTATACAGTGAATATTTGGCTAACAATCTTGTTTTGGTATACTGCTAAAACTGCCTGTTAGCTTGGGACATGTTTTCTCATTTTGTATTATTGCTGTTACACTTTTCGTTGAGTGTCTTAATGGTTTTGATATTACAATCTTGAATTTTAGGGGACTCATAAAAACACATTATTTTTCCCTACCTAAATTTAGACCCAGTGGAGCAATAGATACATGAGTTGATTGGATGGGGATCAACATATCGCTTTTAATACTGAGAAAGCTGATTGAAGAATGCAGCTGATAGTGTGTGGCTGTGGTGGTGGTGCCCATGCCACCCTGGTCCCAGGCACTGAGAACAGCTCACCTCCTCCAAATCTGCCCTGGATCCCATGGCAGAGAGCAGCACACATGCACGTTCTCCGCAGACAGGCAGACATCACAGAAGAGGGGCTGAGTCACATGTGGGAGGACAGGAGAGTCCAACAGAGTTGCTGTAGTGAAAGTCTCTCTACATGGAATTTGAAGAATGGGGCCAACTATCCCTCCCCCACAGTCTTCATATCTAGTTAAATGGGAATGCCTATTGCATAAGACTCTGATAAAACTGATGTAACTACAGTTTGAACTAGGTTCCATGTATTCAGGTCTCTTAGGAAGAAAGGGCTTGTGAATTTTATAAATTATAAGAGTTTTTATAATTTCAGAACTTTTATGTTGTAGAGGTTTCAAAGATTGGCCTTTGATGGCAATATGATCTCTTTCAGCAACGTGAAATCCTTCATGAGATTCAGAGAAGGAAAGAAGAGATCAAAGAAGAGAAAAAAAGGAAAGAAATGGCCAAGCAGGTACACTATCCAGTCTGCCATACTAAAATGGTTTACATTTTGCTAAACATAAAATCTTCTTATTGCTATGGATGATATTTCCCCCTCCTGCGTTATTTCAGTAGTAAAGCTCAAACTGAAGCACTAAAAGAATCTCCAAACAGGAAGCAAAATTTAGAATTGTATATTATCTGTAAGTGACTTAGGCTTATGCACCTATAGTAGTTTATTAGATGAGTCGAGGGAGAGATGATATTGAAGTTTTGATAATTAACTCAGACTGGAATTCTTAATACTTGGAAAATAAAACAATTTGTTCTTACTGAGGAGTGACTGGAAACCATAAGGCTCTACTTGAGATTTCGTTCAGTGATGGAAAAGAAGGATTTACAGAGCAGGTTTCAAAGCGGTGTGAAAAAGGATAAAGTCCTTTTTTTTACATTTTTCCTGTGTCCAGCTGAATAAAAATGCGTTACTCATTCCATTTTCTAAAATGATGGCAGTTAACTAAAAGGAAGCTATGAGGTGTAGTGGGAGGAGGCACTGATGTATGAGAAGCAGCACCTGGCTTAAAGCTTTGGCTTTTCTACTGCCAAGTTCTGTGACCTTTAGGTGACACGCTCTGTGACTTATTTTCCTTGTCCCTTAAAATGGGACTTATGATGTCCCCTTTCTGTCTCATGTAATTATTCCCACAGATACTAGTAAATATACTACCCTCTGAGAGTGCAAAGTTGTGTACAAATTGTAAGATGTTTCCACCAGGTCTCCTGCTTTATGTCTGATCTGCCTTCCCTTCTTCCACCTTGCTCTCTCTTTGAATGCTTTTCGTTCCTTTCCTCTTGTTCTTCTTTCTAACTTTTTATGCATATTCCAAGATTCTACATTTCCATTTAAAACTGTAATCTGACCTTCAGTTCCTGAACCAGTACATATTTGGATATTAAATTGTTATCATTTTTATTTATTTTCCTTTTTATTTAACTTATTGGGGTAACACTGGTTAACAAAATTATACAGGTCTCAGGTGCACAATTCCACAACACATCATCTGTACACTGTATTGTGTGTTCAATACCCCTAAGTCAAGTCTTACTCCATCACCATTTATCCCCCCTGTACCCTCCTCCTGAACCACCCCACCCCAGCAATCACCACACTGTTGTCTGTATCCATGAGTGTTTTCTTGGGCATTAAACTTTTAAAAGTTGAGTCCAACTTTATTATACTTGAAAGCATTTCGTTTAAATAAAATATGCACTTTCTCCTGAATTCATAATTATACACCATGATTGTCTTCCATTTATGACCTACGTCTAAAGTAGATTTACTTTTCTTTTTTTTCTAGGAACGTTTGGAAATTGCTAGTTTTTCAAACCAAGATCATATCTCTAGGAAGGACCCAGGAGGACACAGAACAGCTGCTGTTCCACATGGAGGCTCTCCCGACTTTGTAGGAAACGGTAAACATCGGACCAACTCCTCTGGAAGATCTCGGTAAGTCCTTGAGATTTCTGATCTGGAAGAATGAAAGATGTAGAAGGAATAAAACAACTTGTTGTGAAAGTTGGTGAATTTTCAGATAGTTGTTTTAATAACTTTTTCAAAGCCTATATGTCTTAATATACTATTTGTTAGCCATATGAAACAACATTTTCATTTGTTTTAACACTTTCTAAGTATTTTTAATTAAACTAGTTTTATTGCTCACTCGCCTTCATAACTATCACACTTCAAAATCTTGCCTCCAATGCAGTTTGATCTGACTTCCAATGATCTAACTAGTCAATAAATGACTTAAAATTTGTTCTTCCATCAGAATCATCATCCAGTCAAATTTCCCACTGTATTTGTTTTTGGTCTGTAACTGCTTAGGCCCCACCACGTATGTGGAAAATGCTCCAAATGGGCATGGTGTATGTAGAAGATTCTTTACCTGAGAATGGAGCCCCAATTTGTTGCCAGGGCTCCCCTTTCTGTAGCTGCTGAGGACCCTGTCCTTGCAGGTGGGCTCCTGGGTTGTTCCCTGTCACCAGGGGTCATATGAAAGATACTACCTCTTCCTCCACATCCTTTCCACTAAAAAACTGAGACTTCCCTAAATATTTGTTGTGACCCTCTGTGGATCAGAAAGAAATTTTAGTACAGAATCCATTTATGAGTGGGTAGGTGATCAAGTAGTGTAGGTATTATAATTCAGCTTCCTTATGTGTTTAAACTGTCTCTTGAGAATCTAAGCACTGAAAACCAACGTTTTTCTTCTATGGAAAGAAACATCTTATTTTTATTTTTTTAAAATATATTTTATTGATTTTTTACAGAGAGGAAGGGAGAGGGATAGAGAGTTAGAAACACCGATGAGAGAGAAACATCAATCAGCTGCCTCCTGCACACCCCCCAATGGGGATGTGCCCGCAACCAAGGTACATGCCCTTGACCGGAATCGAACCTGGGACCCTTCAGTCTGCAGGCTGACGCTCTATCCACTGAGCCAAACCAGTTAGGGCGAAAGAAACATTTTATTTTTTTATTTATTTTTATTTTTTTAAAATATATTTTTTATTGATTTTTTTTACAGAGAAGAAGGGAGAGGGATAGAGAGTTAGAAACATCGATGAGAGAGATTGATCAGCTGCCTCCTGCACACCCCCCACTGGGGATGCACCCACAACCAAGGTACATGCCCCTGACCGGAATCGAACCTGGGACCCTTCAGTCCGCAGGCCGACGCTCCATCCACTGAGCCAAGCCAGTTCGGCAGAAACATTTTAGATACCAAATTAAAGACATATAAACTTCCAGGTTATAGTTTCTTTATAAGAAGGAAACGTTTCAGTTCTTTCCCTAATTACTGACTTAAAAAAAAAAATCAGCTTAGAAATCATTTGGATATTAATGTTTAGTCACCTACTGTTAAGGTGAGCTGAATTTTCTCTTGAATACTGTTTCTGGTAACAATTTAATTTTAAGTTATAACTCCTTACACTAATTTAGATTATTTTTGCAACTGGGCTTCCAGTAGGCAACATAGTTTGAAGTTGACAGCATTTCACTAAGAAATACTTAACAAATTTCTATTGTGTTAGAATCAGCAGTGAGTCGCGCTCAGCATGGCCAGGGGTGAACCTGAGGGGGGGCAGTGAAGGATTAAAGAAGACAGACAAGAGAATAAAGCTGGTGCCAGGTGGGACACTGCTCTCGGATGGAGAGGCAGTGCCACAGCCTGCAAGCCAAGTCTTTATTTTATAGCCAGATTCTATGAGGCAAAGTAAGGGCGTGGTCAAGATGTTTACAATATTCTCTGGGTTTCGAATCTACTCAATTACATGCACCTGAACTCTATCAAGCTTTGTTTTGGCAGCACTTGCTGCACCTCCCGCAGCCTATATCACTTAGCCACCTGGGACCACAGGTTCGGACTATACCAGCGGTTCTCAACCTTGGCTGCACAATAGAATCACCTGGGAATCTTTTTTAAATTCTGATTTCTGGGCCTCATCCTCGGGAAATTCTGTCTCTCTGTATGGGGGGGGTCCACAACAATTAGTAACAAAGAAACAGAATTTCCGGAGGATGAGGCCCAGAAATCAGGATTTAAAAAAGATTCCCAGGTGATTCTAATGTGCAGCCAAGGTTGAGAACCACTGGACTATACGGTCAAGCTTACAACCATAGCCTTTGCTATAATTGTGCTTTGCCCTCCAAGCTGGGACTTGCATGTGGCCTTGCCACGAGAGGACTGTGCCCTCTCATTAGTCCGAGGCTTGAACCTGTCCAAACGCTGTAGCCGCTCTCCACACAGCAGAAATAAATCAATGCTATGAATAAGTCTTTTTGGATATATAAAAACAGTTTTTTAAGTTTAAACATTTCCATTTTTGTGACTAACTATAAACAATGGGTCTAAGATTAGATTTGCTTTTAAGATCAAAGATCATTTGCAAGTTTACTCAAGTGGGATGGGGAATTCTCCCTTTGACATAGGTAGGAAAACTTTTTTTGTTATGCCTGTAAGAGTGATATTTGTAGGTCTTGGGTAGAAAAACATCCCATGAGCATCCAAGAAGGAACATGAAATAGTTTTCATCTAATGTTTGCCAAAATATTGCACATCCCTGCATGAAACTGTCACTGTGTTGACTACTGACTAGGAAAGAAGGAATCTTCAAGTGTAGTTCATGTGCTTCCTTGGTAAAGAAATAAAAAGTCCTTGATATACCAAAGTACTTCATGATTTACTCTTGATGTTGTTCCTTCCTTGCTGTTCATTGGTCTTTATGGATTAGAAAGTCAAAGGAAATAAGAATAGTGTTCCATGTTATTCTTTTATTTTTCTTCTCCTAAAAACCAAATACATACATATTTTTAGGTGAACACCAGAGACATCCGTGACATTGGTTTTCACCTCTTTATTCCTACTTTTTTTAACTCAGTGGGATTTACTTTTTATCCTTCAGAATTGTTCCAGCTGCCAGCCTGTCTTAGGTAGCATGTACCACATTTGCCATTTTCTTGGCACTTTTACTTTTATTTTAATCATAATGATACATCTTTTCTTATTAGCACTCTTAGTCATCTCATTGTGTTGGTATTTAACTGTCATGATGGGGTGATTAGTATTCTAAAACACTCTAAAAAATAAAACCAAACATTTACACACTGTAAACTAAAGAATGTAAAGATGACCTAGACTAAAATGACTATTAGCACCATCGTTGGAGGAGGCAGAGCTGATGCAGAGGTGCTTCTAAATAATTTAGGTTAGTAAGTCTAATATATCATTTTAAATCTTTGCTTTTATTATTTTCTCCATAAACCGGTGTGCCCCTGGTTGCATGAGTAACTTTAGAAGTACAATGTATTAGTCATTCCCTGGTGTTAGAATATGTGGACACATGAGACTCATGTCAAAATGGGTCTTATCAGCAGTGGGGTGGAGAAAGGGAAGATGTAGGATTGGAGGTGGAGAGACCAGTTAGTAATGGAGTATTACATGTGCCCCGGGGAACGTTGGAGATGATCTCAACAGGGCAGGGGGAATGGAGAGTATGATACTTGGGGATCAGTTAGATGTAGGAGGTCTGGGAGTCCAAGGAGACTCATGCTTTTGACTCGAGACAGAATGGATGACTATGCTACAAACCAAAATAAAAGAACCCAGGGGAAAAGCCAGATTGAGAGTGGGTAGGAGGGAGGTGGCAGTTTTATTGACATTGCAGTAGCATCAAGAGTAAGTAGAGGGGCAGAAGTGGAGACAGCAAGTGCAGAAGTTTGAAAACAAAGAACAAGAGGACGTAGAGATGGGAGAGATGTATAGCTGAGGGGAAGGAGCTAATCTAGAGGGCAGATTGAACATACAGGAGAGAGGGACAACCAATGGACCAAGATCCCAGAGAGACTGTAGGAAATGGAACCGAGGACAGCATAGCTGACCTTCCTCAGAGACTGGGAAAAAGAAAGAATGTATAGATTCCAACTAACTTTTTAGGTGGAACAATAGAAAGTGTGGGCTTTATTCCCCATTGCCTCGTGTTCTATGTGAAAGTAGAAGTCAAGATCGTGCTTAGAGTGAGAGGGCTGCTTTATAGAGATTTGTCCAGATGCCTCATCAAAGCATTTCTTAAAAGTGTCCAATCCTAACCATCAAGAGTGCTCTCCCTGGCCTCTTCCCTACTTCCCTCTCCCCAATTTATTTATTACTTTTGCATTATAATCTACCTTCCCAGCTGTTGCTTCCCACTCAGGAAAAAAAAAGTAGAATGGAGAAAGAGAGGAGGAGGATTTGGCTTTAAGTGTTTTAGAGACTTCATTAAAAGGAAATGGCAGAGTATCTATCACTCAGTGGTTGGGAGCCCATTTGGAGAATGGGAATTTGAAGTGCTCAACCCCCCACCCCCTTTTTTTAGCTTTCCCCAGATGTTCATGTGCATCTGGAATGAAGATATTGTGGGGTCAATGTGGTTGAGCTAAATCTCTGTAGAACTGCTGTGATGATGAAAATGTTTTATACCAGTGGTTCTCAACCTTCTGGCCCTTTCAATACAGTTCCTCATGTTGTGACCCAACCATAAAATTATTTTCGTTGCTACTTCATAACTGTAATGTTGCTACTGTTATGAATCGTAATGTAAATATCTGATATGCAGGATGGTCTTAGGCGACCCCTGTGAAAGGGTCGTTCGACCGCCAAAGGGGTCGCAACCCACAGGTTGAGAACCGCTGTTTTATACTAATGTTGGCCACTTTTGGCTACTAAGTACCTAAATGTGACCACTACAGTCGAAGAACTGAATTTTTTTTAAAAAGTTTTTATTGATTTTAGAGAGAGAGGAAGGGACAAGGAGAAAGAAACATCGGTTGACTGCCTCCTGCAGGCCCCCTACTTGGTATCGAGCCTGCATCTGGGGCATGTGCCCTGACTAGGACTCAAACCAGCGACCTCTCAGTGCATGGGACAATGCTCAACCAACCGAGCCACACCAGCCAGGGCGAAGAACTGAATTTTTAATTTAATTTTAATTAGTTTAAATTTAGATATCCACATGTGGCTAATGGCTACCACACTGGACAGTGGAGATCTAGAGTTGAGGGTTTGTAGAGTTCATGTGGGAAAGACCTCAATGGGAAATGGGGGAGTTGAACAAATTTCCCAATAGCCCCTTAAGCTCAATTCCCAGTAGAAACAGATGAGAGACTACGAATAGTCTAGTAAACAGGAGAAAATGGAGGGGCAAGAAGTTGGAAAAAAATAATCGTGTCCAAATTTATTTTTAAGGCGAGAGCGGCAGTATTCTGTATGTAATAGTGAAGATTCTCCTGGCTCTTGTGAAATCCTGTATTTCTCTATGGGTAATACTGATCAGCTCATGGTGCACAAAGGAAAATGTATTGGTGAGTAAACTAGCTAAATTCATTTAACCTTTCTAACAACAAAAGTTAATCATGAAGAAATGAGGTAGAGTAGACACCACGGCCTCTAGACCGTACAGTCCAAGGAAGACTGGTGAGCTGATAGTCGGTCATTCTAGCTCCCATTCCTAATGACCACAGTGAGAAGTCACTCAGGTTTCCCCTTCTGTAAGATAGAAATTAAAACCTAGGCTCTTGGAAATATTGTTAGCAGAAAGATAATTTAAATTCCATCATCATTATCAGTTGAGCTTTAGAAACCAAAATGGTTGAAATATTATGAATTAGTAGAATTTTGCATCATGTGCATTTGTTACTGATGAAATATATGTAACAAAATGAGTTCTAATGCCTGTGATCTTTTCTTTAAATAGTTTTTTATTTTCAATTACAGTTGACGTACAATATTATATTAGTTTCACTAATGCCTGTGATCTTTAATGACCAAATCCTATTTTCTTAAGTTGATATCCATCTACTTAGTTAGCATTTTCCCAGTACGCATGTTGTGCCTGACTAGGAAAACCATTTTCTTTTTTTCCATTTTATTCTCTATGTATCTTATTTAGCAGTTTTGTCTACTGATGGCTATTTGGAGTGAAGTGGTTCAGCAATTTGTGATTTGAATTGTTTATGTTAAATTCAAGAAGTGGGTGTGGGTGTGCCCTCCCACCCTACCCCACCCCACCCCAGCCGCAGGGAGAACATGCCTAAGTTTAATTTTTAATTCCATGAATATGGTAGCCAAATTACTTAAATTGAGTTTGCTTTTTTTCAGTGTCTTTTTCCCTTCCTCTTTAAGGAGCTACAAATAAGCAGGGGAGCTGCCAGGAAGCAGGCAGCAGGTGGAGGGAGAAGAAACCAAAGTATCTGAATGGTCTGTGAAATGGACACTTGACCTTGGCTGGACTGGACAGAATTCTGTGCATGCACAGAGCCTGCCCTGTTCAGACAAAGTGGCCATTGGACAGGTTCAGGACCTTGATAGAGATGATTAACTTTGGTCTTGAGACTGTCCTTGACTTCAGGCATTTCAGACTCATGAATTGGCAACATAAAACCCACTACTTTTAATAATCTGGGAGATCGGGAAAAGAAATCAATCTAACTACTTATTACCTTAACTTGGTTTCCTATTCTCATTGATAGTTATTACACATATTCACCTTAGTTTATACCCTCATCAGAAGACATTTGCAATCTGAAAGTTTTTTATAAAACAATTGCATAAATTATTTTGTTTTCTCACAATGGGTCTAGTTTTTAAAGTATATTCTAATTTTCTGTGAAATATTTTTATAAAAGATCAACTAATTAATATTTTGTTTTTAGTTTAAAGCCATTAGAACTTCCTTATGGATAAAGCACGATAGAAACTGTATAAATGATGATCATTGTTAGCATATAATAGACTCAGTTTGAGTTCTTTCTGTGACATATTTTCCTTCAGCCTCATTACAGTGTGTTCTTTTGTCCTTTATTATCCCCATCATGCAAAAGTGACAGGGAGAGGCAACAATAAAAGTAGTAAAACAAAAAAGACCCAGCAATTGTGAAATACCTATCTAGCCCCAGTTGGGAAGAGGAATATTTAAGGCATTGTACTCCGTAATGCACACATGTAGTTAAGCTTTATGTAAATAACATCATAGTTTATCCCATAAATATATGATATCTGTGTCTCTAGTGTGTGTGTACTGCTTAGATCCCACATTGCACAGGTTGCTTCCTTTGGTTGACATCAGGGTTTTTTCTGCTTAGCCTAAGAATGTCAGGATTTGTTTATGACTAGCATAACAGATCATTTTAATTAAATCTTTTTAAATTGTCAGCATTTCTATGAAGTGAAAACTGTTTCTCAGATAAAAAGTTTAGGTGAGCTAGTTCAGCCACATTTCTCAAAGTATTTTTGCTAAGGCCTCTATGTCCTACATATGCAGGTTTCTTCACTTTTCAGTTTTTATATGGAAAAAAACCACATTATTTCTTTGAAAAAAGTTTTTCATTTTGAAAACAGTGCAACATCACAGGAAACTATTATTTATATAATAAGAGAAACAGGCAGAATACTATATATCAGTGGTTCTCAATTGGGATCGACATTGTCCCCTGGGGAGCATTTGGTGATGTCTGGAGACATTTTTGATGGTTAAGATTAGGGTGGAGGTGCTATTGGCATCTGGTGGGTAGAGGTCAGGGCTGCTGCTAACCAACATCTTCCAGTGCACAAGATAATCCTTCAACAGGGATTACCTGCTCCAAAATGTCAAGGGTAAAAAAAACCCTGCTATATATGCTATGATTTCATAAATTAGGGAGCGGGGAATGATAGAGGGAACTAGAAGAGAAATAAAACAGAATGGTGCCAGGCTAGCGTGGCTCAGTGGTTGAGCATCAACCTATGAACAGGAGGTCACAGTTCAATTACTGGTCAGGGCACATGCCTGGGTTACAGGCTCAATCCTCAATAGGGAGCATGAAGGAGGCAGCCGATCAATTATCATTGATGTTTCTATCTCTCTCCCTCCCCCTTCCTCTCTGAAGTCAATAAAAATATATTTAAAACAAAAAATGGTGGTATTGTGGGTGATGTTTTTTGTCATTTTAAATTTTTTTGCAATTTTCAATAATAGTCTTTAATGAAAATATAGATTTTTATATACAGCAAAGGGAATAGAGCCACTGATATTACAATGCCTTTGCACAGTGGCAGATGGTTACTAGATGTGTCATGGTTATCACATCACAAAGTATACAAACATCAAGATCACCATGCTGTATACCTGAAATGAATACAATGTCACATGCCAACATACTTTAATTACAAAATTTAATGAAAATATAGGTTTTTATAAGAAAAATTTTGGTGTTACAGAAATTGAGCACTCCAGGTACAAGTGAAAACCATATGCCTATCACTAAATAAATGTATATCTTTTTAGCTTCAAATTTAAACTGTCATTTCTGGTTCCTTCCCTCAAAACTTTTAGCTAGTATGTATTTACTGAATGCATTCAGATTTTGTGTTTAGAAAAATCATTGTTTTCAAATTTCCAGATTACTAAAACTTGTTTACACTGTGCACGCTGATGTCCATTGATGAAGTAATCTGGTGGAGTGTTTCTATTTCCAAATTCCTTCTGTCACATTAGTTGGTATTTAGCTTTGTTCACTATCGCGCTGAGAGGTGTCATCAGAGGTGAACTGGTTATGAAAGTAACATTGTGAATCCTAGCTACTAGGAGAACACTCATCAGATACTAAGATCTCACTGTTGATTTTTGTCCCTTTATAGTAATTAGTATTTTGGGGTTCAGAGCATATTGATAAATATTAAAACTTAGTTACAAAAGAGCATGCATTATATGAAATCATATTTTTTCTTAAGTAGCACATGGCATCCACTGGCAAATGAATGCCATGTATATTTTTTTTATCCCCACAGAAAATGTACCAGTGAGTGTTAATTACATTTTTCTCTTAATGTGCAGCCTGTGATGAACAGCTCGGAAAACTAGTCTACAATGCTTTGGAAACAGCCACTGGCAGCTTCGTCTTGTTGTATGAGTGGGTCCTTCAGTGGCAGAAAAAAATCGGTCCTTTCCTTAGCAATCAAGAAAAAGAGAAGATTGATAAGTGCAAAAAGCAGGTAGGCCATCCGAGAGGGCTCACTGAGCAAAGGACCTAATTTCGAGCTTTAGGAGATGACAAAATAGCTGTGCATTTGATTGGCTGGTAAAGGTGATCAGAATGATCAGTTTAACCAGAGGGATGGAGGGGGACCAGCACCTTCTTTACCAGTTTTCTCAGCTTCTTGCTTCCTCTTTCCGAACTTTCACAGCGTGACCCAAACTTTTGCAGCTGCTTTCTTAACCTCCTTTCTCAGCCTCTATTGTGGCATTAATAGCCATCTCTCAATAGTGCTACAAAGGCATGCTTTTTGCAATCTTTTGAAATATTGCTTAAAAACTGAATTCTAGGGGACTTGAGAAGTTTAGAGTAATTTATAACACTGAGTTTAAGGAGAACATTTAATATTACATATTACAGTGTTACATAATAAAAAGGTAACAAAACTGTAGGTTAAAGTCTTGTGTTTAGAAGGCATGTGTATTTCTGATAGAAGAAATTCTGGAAGTAAATACCAAAATCGTAACAGTTGTCTTTCAGTGGTAATCACATAGATAATTTGTTGTTGTTATTGTTATTTATGGGGGTTTTATTTTGTATTAGTACTTATTAAAATGTTGACAGTTAATCTTTATAATCAGAAAGGGTTTTTTTGAAATTAATTATTTTGAAATTAATGTTTCCTTTTTCTGGTAGCCTATTGCAAAAGAAATTTTAAAAGCTGCTCACTAATTCTATAGTATTTATATACTAGGTTTTGAGATCAAAGAAGTTGAGAATTAACTAAATTTTTTCCACTTTATGAACTAATAGGTTGACCATATGGTTTAGGGGAGGGTCAGTTCAGGGCATATTCCTTCTCTTATCCTTTCAAAGTATGTTTTCTATTAAATATTTCACTTTTGAAGTAAAACACCAGATACTGCTGATCAACCCAATATTACCCTTTTTTTCCTTATCAGATCCAAGGGGCAGAAACAGAATTCAACTCACTGGTAAAACTGAGCCATCCCAATGTAGTGCGCTACTTCGCAATGAGTCTCCGAGAGCAAGACGACTCCATCGTGGTGCACATTTTGGTGGAGCACTTCAACGGGGTCTCCCTTGCTGCACACCTGAGCCACACAGGCCCCATCCCTGTGCCTCTGCTTCGCAAGTACGCAGCTCAGCTCTTATCGGGCCTCGATTATTTGCACAGCAATTCCGTGGTGCACAAGGTTCTGGGTACCTCGAGTGTCTTGGTGGACGCAGAGGGCACCATCAAGATTACAGACTACAGCATTTCTAAGCGCCTCGCAGACATTTGCAAGGAGGATGTGTTTGAGCAAACTCGGGTTCGTTTTAGTGACAGTGCTCTGCCTTATAAAACGGGGAAGAAAGGGGATGTTTGGCACCTCGGCCTTTTGCTGCTCTCTCTCAGCCAAGGACAAGAATGTGGAGAGTACCCTGTGACCATCCCTCGTGACTTACCTGCTGACTTTCAAGATTTTCTAAAGAAGTGAGTATCATTGAGATTCTCTCTAATTGCACTTCACTGCTGTGCTTTTATTGTGCTTAAATGCTAAACATCTAAGTGATGTGTATAAGCTGAAAAGTGAGCAACAGAATTAGAGTTTATTCTTTGTTTTCTCAATTCTTTTCCAGCCACATATGTTCTGTTTTCTTATGTTTATGATTCCCTTAACTCCCACATTTTCCTAAATTCACTTAGGCTTAATAATTGATTTTTAAACTGCTTTTTGGGGACTGCCTGCTCTAGGAAGTCTGGAAGGATGGCTACGGTGGATATGCCCCAGGTAATACAAATGGAAGCGCCTCTCTGTCTCCCTTTGCTTCTGGTTCCTAAGGGATCAAAGGCAGGGCCTCTTATTTAGAAAACATCTTTAGGAGAGTAGTAATTCTGCCCCTAGTTCTTTTTTTTTTTTTAAAGAATTTTAAAGAGAAGAAGGGAGAAGGGGAGAGAGAGAGAAATATCAGTGTCAGAGGGAAATCAGCTGCCTCCTGCACGCCCCCTACTGGGGATTGAGCCCACAATCTGAGCATGTGCCCTAACTGGAATCGAACTGGCAGTCTTTGTGTGCACAGGACAGTGCCCAACCAACTGAGCCACATCTTATTCTTCTTAACCATTCTTCTTCATTAGCAATGTCTCATTCAGCCAAGCCCTAGAGTGCAAATGACTTCCTTGCTCTAGCCAGAAGATTTTCAACATCTATGAACTACAGGTGCACATTTAATTTCAGAGCCAAGTTTTATCCGCTTTAAGAGAATCCTTACTGAGAGGTTTTCCTCTGGCCTAGTCTTTGTGCAGGTCCGTTCACTCAGTGCTTTCTAGGTTAGCCCTGCCTCTGCTCTCAGTCCAAGCCAGACCTACGTTCTCTGTTTCTCTATTAAGTGAGAAATAAGGTCTCTTAAGTTTGGGTTTTTCTAGATACTCCCCTAGTTCCCCTTTCCAGCAAGTTGATCTGGACTGGGTTTCTTCTCTTTCTAACAATCTGTCTTATTTCTCACCTTATTTCTTTTTCCCCAGCCATTCATTTTAATTCATTTCATTCAATCCCTACATTTCATTTCTTTTCTTTTACCCTTAACATTTATTCTTCTATTTCCATCTACCCCAACTGCCATCTGTCTGACCTAATCCATGTTGTTATTTCCTGTCACTAATGGAATACCTATTACAAAGTAAAGTAGCTGCACTTATCTTTATTTTTTAAAATATATTTTTATTGATTTCAGAGAGGAAGGGAGAGGGAGAGAGAGAGAGAGAAGCATCAATGAAGAGAGAGAATCATTGATTGGCTGCCTCCTGCACACCCCCTATTGGGGATCGAGCCCACAACCCAGGCATGTGCCCTGACCAGTAATCGAACTGTAATCTCCTGGTTCATAGGTTGACGCTCAACCCCTGAGCCACACCGGCTGGGCAACTGCACTTATCTTTAAACAAGATAGTTCCTATGTGCCATAAAATAGAAGTAGACATGATATACATAGAGTTGTGAAAATGGGCCAACTTTGATTCTTATGCTGTGTTCTCTCAAAGTATATTTTATGTGGTCAAAAGATAAGAGCAAATTGAAGAATAATATGTGCAGGATGATACCACTTTAAAAAATCAATATCCACAAAACATAACTATATGTTTTGTTTGGATGGTTGTCAAAGATTTTTTTCATTATCAGTAATGTTTTCATAGTATCTGCAAGGAGAAGGTATTCATGTTTTGCTGACAGAATTAAAAATTAATCCTAAATTGAGGGGGAAATATAGTATCTTATCCAAATGCGTTTATTACCATCTTTTTCCCCCCTTTCAATGTATTAAATTAAGAGTACTTTACTTTTTAGTGCTGTGATATAAAAAATAAAATATTACCATTTATGATAGTTGCTGTCACCACAGGGATCGGGCCTAAACTGGCAGTTGGACATCCCCCGAGGGGTCCCAGATTGGAGAGGGTGTAGGCTGGGCTGAGGGACACCCCCTTCCCAGTGCACGAATTTCGTGCACCGGGCCTCTAGTACTGTAATAAATGTTATGTGAATGTGGTCTCTCTCAAAATATCTTATTGTACTGTATGTACTTCTTGTGATGATGTGAGATGGTACAATGCGTACATGATGAGATGGAGTGAGGTGGATAATGTAGGCATCGTGACATAGCATTAGGCTACTCTTGTGCTTGGGGGCTATTATAAAGTAAAATAAGTGTTGCTTGAACATAAGCACAGTCAATCTGATAACCAAGATAAATACTAAGTGACAACAGGCAGGTAATGTATATGCTGGCTGAAGGGATGATTCACAGAGCAGAACAGTGAAAGATTTCATCGTGCTGCTCAGAATGGTATGCAATTTAAAATTGAAGAATTGTTCATTTCTGGAATTTTCCATTTAATATTTTTCAGACCACAGTTGACTGTAGGTAACTGAAACCATGGCTAAGGGAGGACTACTGTACACTTTTTAAAAATCAAATTATTGGGGTGACATTGGTCAACATGAACATGTAGATTTCAGGTGTGGGTTTCTATGTTACAAGATCTGTATATTGCACCGTGTGCCCACCACCCAAAGTCAAATCTTCTCCTGTCACCTTATATTAGGACCCCCTTCCCCCCAATCCCTTCCCTCTGGCAACCACCACATGCTGTTTCTGTTCATGAGTTTCAGTTTTATAGCCCGCATATGAATGAAATCACATGGTTCTTAGCCTTTTCTGACTGACTTATTTCACTTAGCATAATGTTCTCAAGGTCCATCCATGTTGTTGCAAATGGTGCTATTCCATCCTTTCTCATGGCTGAGTAATATTCCATTGTGTATATGTACCACATCTTCTTTATCCAGTCCTCTATCACAGGGCACTTTGGCTGTTTCCATGTCTTGTGCACCATGAATAATGCTGCAGTGAACATAGGGATGCATATATCTTTGTGAATACATGATTTCCAGGTTTTCAGGTATATACCCAGGAGTGGGACTGCTGGGTTGTATGGTAGCTCTATTCTTAATTTTTTTTTTAATATATTTTATTGATTTTTTACAGAGAGGAAGGGAGAGAGAGATAGAGAGTTAGAAACATCGATGAGAGAGAAACATCGATCAGCTGCCTCCTGCACATCTCCCACTGGGGATGTGCCCGCAACCCAGGTACATGCCCTTGACCGGAATCGAACCTGGGACCTTTCAGTCCGCAGGCCGACACTCTATCCACTGAGCCAAACCGGTTTCAGCTGAGGGTTCCTTTTTTCCCACAACCTCTCCATACTTATTATTGCTTGTCTTGTTGATAATGCCTTACGTCATTGTAGTTTTGATTTGCATTTCCCTAATTTCCAGTGAGGTTGAACATCTTTTCATATGTCTATTGGCTGTTCCTGTGTCTTCTTGGGAGAGGTGTATTTTCAGGTCCTCTTCCCACCTTTTGATTGGATTGTTTGTTGTTGAGTTTTATGAGTTCTTTATATATTTTGGAAATTAAACCTTTGTCAGAGTTACTGTTTGCAAATATCATTTCCCATCTGGTTGGCTGCTGTATACTTTTTTTGATTCCCCATTTGTACCCAGCCTGGTGCTTAGCATGTAAACCCTGCAGGAATGTTTATTAATTTAAATTCCTCTGAGTTCATAAGTAACATGAATTCTCTAATGTGTATCTTTAAAAGATAAACCCATAGATAAATGCCTTAGATGAACTAGTTTAGCATTTATTTTGTGTTGCTGAGATTCTTTCTCCCCTCCCACTGAGATGTGTTTGCCTGGATGACAAGGAAAGATGGAGTCCTCAGCAGCTGTTGAAACACAGCTTCATAAATCCTCAGCCAAAAACGTCTTTACTGGAACAAAATCCTGAAGGTGAGTCTTTTACCATTCTTTTTTTATACCCTGCTTGATATAAATTACTTTGAACGTATATATAAACCTAAAACTGGAAGGGACTACTACATGGATGATTTATTTTATCTGTTTTATGCTGAGCTATATACATAAATCCATTCATTTAATGTGTCCTGTGTGCCTGGAATTGCTTTTGCCATCCTGGCTTTTCCAGTCTCTACTGATGGAATGACCATTGGTGTAGCCTCTTTCAGTGTTTATTATCTCTTCTTGTCATGTCGCCCTTATTACCATGTAACTGGATTTCCCTGCTGCTACTTAAGTAGCATATTAAGGGATCTCAATAGAGACTGGGATGGATTAGGAGACCTGGGTTTGGGTTCTGGCTCTGTCGTTCAGTCATTTCTTTACTCTCTAATTTATCTACACCTGTAAACTTGGCCTAATTATATATTTCTACCTACTTTAAAGAGGACAAGGTGAGGGAAGTATTAAACAGTCTTCCAAGTAAGAGGTACTTTTTCAAACTACTGGTTGGGGCCCCTTCTGCCAACGGTTGAATCGTTGTTGTATATTGCGGCTCTTCCTGTATTTCTAATGCCTCATTTGCCTCTTGCCTTTTGTTTTATCTCAGATTTTGGAGGACAAGATTACATTGAGACTGTTATTCCTAGCAACCAGCTACCCGGTGCTGCATTCTTCAGTGAGACACAGAGACAGTTTTCCCGCTATTTCAATGAGTTTGAAGAATTACAGCTTCTCGGCAAAGGAGCTTTTGGAGCTGTCATCAAGGTGCGATGCAGGGTGGTCCCAGTCCCTTTTAGAGCTCCTGCTCTGTTCCATTTCTGCACTTATGGACTTGACTTCTATTCTGAGAGCGAGGAGGGAGGTGAATTCTACCATTTGAAACTATGATTATCTTCACCTTCATGGAGTTAAAGGCTTTATTTAAAGTTACACTGGACACATTAAGAACGCATCATTCTTCTCCCCTGGGTTGATGCAGTGTTATTAATGTGAAAACCACATGATTGTAACTGCCCAAGTGGAGTCAAGACCTTTACATGAAGAACATTGTTGTGTGCTTTGGTTTAGAAAGAAAATTATTCTCTTTTTCTCCCATTTGCTTTCAGGGTTGCTATAGATAAAAGGGCTGCGAGGTTAGAACTAAGATGGAATTCCAACTGGGAAATGGCCCCAGATGGTCTTGATGGCTTTTATTTTCCAGCTCTTACTGAGATGGGAAATTAGTGATACGTTATTAAGGTATGCTATAGTTAGGTCTTCCCTTCTTCGGTCCAGTCTATGTGGGTGACTTTTATTATTATCTGTCCCTTGGGAGAGATTTCAGCTGTTTTTATGTAATGTAAGTATTTTTTTTTGAATTTAGGAGACCCAGATTAATATAGTATTATTAAATCCATATAAGATATATATCATCTTACACATAGAAAGTAGGGCATATGTCTATTTAGGATTCTGCACTGTTATTAGGAAACATTACTAGTATTATGGTGGGAGGCCTTTTACACCAAAAAAAAAAAGAATAATAATTGAATTTGGTTTTTGTGGTTATCAGGGACAGAAAGATCATCTTAAGCCAATTTTCCAAAAGGATGTTATAGTATGGGAAATTTTCAACTTTCTTCTTGAAATTAGAGACATTACATTTAGGTGATTAAATAGATATACTGCGGGCAGATATGCTGACAAGGTCATCATACTTAGCTTTAAGAAGAGTGAAAGATTAAAGTATATATTATCCCTCTAGCACAAGCTGTAGTTTTTGAAGAAGTCCTTTAACTTCTTTACATTTTAGATTTTTGAATGCTAAACACCAGCCCAGCCATAGTGGCTTAGTGGTTGAGCATCGACCTATGAACCAGGAGGTCATGGTTTGATTCCTGGTCGGGGCACATGCCCGGGTTGCGGGCTTGATCCCCAGTGTGGGGTGTGCAGGAGGCAACCATTCAATGATTCTCTCTCTCTCTCTTCCTCTCTGAAATCAATAAAATATATTTTAAAAAACAAACATTCCTAATGGGCTTGGCTTGGTGGATAGTGTTGACCCACAGACTGAAGGGTCTCAGGTTCAATTCTGGTCAAAGGCATGTACCTTGGTTTCGGGCTCCATCCCTAGTAGGGGGCATGCAGGAAGCAGCTGATCGATGTTTCTCTCTCATCAATGTTTCTAACTCTTTATCCCTCTCCCTGCCTCTCTGTAAAAATCAATAAAAATATTTTTTAAAAAAACAAACAACAAAAATACAAAACTTTATCCTATATAATAAAAGGCTAATATGCAAATTGACCGAACGGTGGAATGACCAGTTGCTATGACATGCACTGACCACCAAGGGGCAGATGCTCAATGCAGGAGCTGCCCCCTGGTGGTCAGTGCACTCCCACAGGGGGAGTGCCACTCAGCCAGAAGCAGGGCTCACGGCTGGTGAGTGCAACGGCGGTGGTGGGAGCCTCTCCCACTTCTGTGGCAATGCTAAGGATGTCCGACGGCTTATGGCTTAAGCCATCAGTCAAATATCTCCTGAGGGCTCCCGGACTGAGAGAGGGTGCAGGCCTGGCTGAGCCTCCCCGCCCGCCCCCTGCCAAGTGCACGAATTCCATGCATCAGGCCTCTAGTTTCCTTATAAGTACTTAAAAATTATTAGTAAGCTTATATAACTAAAACATCATAGCAATTTAAACACCTAAGTTTTTCCTGTAGTTTCTCCCTATGAGAACTGAATAGCCCTTACACCCCCCTCTGTCTCCCGGTTAGGGCAGGGCAGTCTGCTCAGTGGTCTGGCATTTCACTGGCAGTTGGACCCATTACTGTTCATGTACCTTTCCATTGAATAAGTGAATTCCTAGGAGTTTCCAGTATAGCAAGCACCACACCCCAGTGACTCACAATATATATGATATGTACTGAGGTAGGAGGTTGAAAGACAATGCTAAGACTTCCCACTGTCCTCAGACCCATATCTCTTTTACTTGAAAGCATCTGTTTACACACACACACACACACACACACACACACGATAATCTGAAACCTATGAACCAAACATGAGAATGATGTGCTGTGTTGTGTTTTGTTTTGTTTTTTGTAATCAACTAGTTTCTCCCTCAGCATAAGGATACCTGGAGACTTGGCTTTGAAACATTTACTTATATTTTGTTGTGTTGCTAATGGTACTGTTCTAGTTTCAGTACCTGCCAGTGGTAAATCTGCAGTCTTCCTAACACAATCAATGGGCATTACTTGTGTTAATACCAACTGCTGTTACCTACTGAGCAGCTTTCTCTGTGCAGCCTTGATACAGGTGCTTTATCCACCTCATTTCATTTAATCTTTTTTTTTTTCAATCATCACCCAAGGATATGTTTCCATTGATTTCAGAGAGAGAAGAAGGGAGAGAAAGAAAGAGAGAAAAACATCGATGTGAGAGAGAAATGTCAATAAGGTGCCTCCTGAGTGCTCCCTGACTGGGGATTGAATCAGAAACCTAGGTATGTGCCCTGACCAGGAATTGAACCTGCAACCTTTTGGTGTATGGGACAGTGCTCTAACTGATTAAGCCACCTGGCCAGGGCTCATTTAATCTTTTCTTTTCTTTTCTTTCTTTCTTTCTTTCTTTCTTTCTTTCTTTCTTTCTTTCTTTCTTTCTTTCTTTCTTTCTTTCTCTTTCTCTCTCTCTCTCTCTCTCTCTCTCTCTCTCTCTCTCTCTTTCTTAATTGATTTCTTAGAAAGAGAGGAAGGGAGAGGGATAAAGAGATAGAAACATCGATGAGAGAGGAGCATCATCAATTGGCTGCCTCCCGCACACCCCCTACTGGAGATGGGCCTGTGCCCTGACTGGGCGTGGAACCGGTGACCTCTTAGTTGCTAGATGGATGCTTGACTGCTGAGCCACACAGGCCGGGCTCATTTAATCTTTATAGTCACCCTTTGAGGTAAAGAAAGTGGTATAGATGCCATTTTATAGATGAGAAAATTAAGTCTCAAGGAAATTAGTTATTCTAAATTCACACAGCTTTATAAGTTGAGAATTAGAATTTTCATTTAGGTCTGTTGAAATTTTTAGAGTTTAGTTTGTGTTTAGTGACTTTAAGAGTAAAAAAAAAAATCAGAGAAACTAAAGTCATCTTCTGAAGCCTTACATTGGCTTTAGAAAATAATTATTTTTAAAACATGGTTAAGAAAGCAACAAGGTTCTACTTAGAAATTTAGATAGCAGATGTGCTATTAGAAAAGTTATCTATACAGTTAATGGTTAAAATGGACATTGTTTTCCCCAAGGGCTCTTAGCAATTTAAATACATCTGGTTTAGAGTGAGATGTTTTCTAAGTTTTGGGCTGTCAAGACTTTTTCCAGCTTAAGAGTCCCAGACTGTGGCTGTTTGTTTTCGCCCAGAACTCCAGGTTCTCCTTGGGAGGGCTTGGGTGACTACAGATGCCAGTCTGCTTACGGTTCTGAGCGGCTGGTGGGCCCTGGTCCCCTTCGGTCCCCGCTGCAGGTGCAGAACAAGCTGGACGGCTGCTGCTACGCGGTGAAGCGCATCCCCATCAACCCGGCCAGCAGGCACTTCCGCAGGATCAAGGGCGAGGTGACGCTGCTGTCGCGCCTGCACCATGAGAACATCGTGCGCTACTACAACGCCTGGATCGAGAAGCACGAGCGGCTGGTGGGCCCGGGCACTTCGCCCGAGGACACAGACCCCGAGGCCCGGGACGGCCGAGCGGTGTCCCGGCCAGGGCGGGGCGGCAGTGGCGCGGACGGCCCGGACAGCGTGGAGGCGGCCGCGCCGCCGCCCATCCTCACCAGCGCCGTGGAGTGGAGCACTTCGGCGGAGCGCTCAGCCGCAGGCCAGGGCTCCAGCAGCGACGAGGACGACGAGGACGAGCGCGACGGTGTCTTCTCACAGTCCTTCTTGTAAGAGCGCCCAGTGCTGGCGGAGCACTGCCAGGGGCCGGGCTGCCCGGGGCACATCCAGTTTTATACCCCCACGCCCATCGCAGGGAGGGGGGATTCCATTAGAAATCCAGCCCAGTTTACCATGCTAAAAAAAACAAAATATGAAACCCACTTTTCCAGAGTAACCAAATGCAATCCAAAGGGTTTTTCCCCCCATTATCTTCAAAAGATCTCCAAAACCCAAGCCTGGGAGAAAGGGAAAATAGAAGTTTCTTCCAATACCTCATCTTAATATATTTAATACACTTCTTTAAAAGGTCATTCTTTTAGATAAGGGCTTCCAACTCTGTGGAACATTGAAGAACTAATTTGGAGTCTTGATACAATGCCAACCGCGGCTCCAGAAAAGGTTACCAAACCAATAATTAAGATCCTAAACTCTACTCATCTCGGAAGCCAGTCATTTCATTTCATGACTTTACTTCATTGTGTCAAGTTGGATACAGTTTATCATAACTCTCAGCTATTAAATTTCTTTCAGGAAAATTACTCAGGCCAATTTTTATTTAAATTGAGTTCTGTGTTTCATCATATATTAGGGGAGTACAAATCAGCATGCTATTGTGGACAGATTTATGCCTACAGGGTCATGGTATGGTATCTCTAGCTGCTGTGCTCGCTAATCATTAAGTTTTGATTTTCAAAATTATAATAGGGATTTTGGTTTCTTTAGTAGTTTTCTATTTTTCTTTTTAAGACCTGCTTCAGATTCTGAAAGTGATATCATCTTTGACAATGAAGATGAGAACAGTAAAAGCCAGAATCAGGTAGATGTATAAATAGAAATTATACCATTTTATTCATCATGGGGTGAGTATGTAAGAAAACTAATGTTTAATGTTACAAATCTCAGGTGGAATAACCTTAATCTGATATGCAAATATAGAAACCTTCAAGTTAAAATACTATTTAAAATATATGCTACTCACATGTTTATTTATAGGACTTAATTTATCCACCTAATAAAACATGCCTGCTTTTAGAAAAGAGAAGTAAATTGATACCCTGTATTTTTTAAAAATAAAACCTTTTCCTTGAGGATTTTGGGAAACTTTATATAATTGGGGATGAGGATTGAATGTAAATTAATTGAATAACTAAACAGCCTAATTGTGGAGTTAAAGTAGGTCTCTTTCCCACATCAATTAATCTTGATTCTTTATTTTCATTATCCATCCCCTAGAACAGTGTTTTAACACTGAGCCATAACCTGTAACAGGTTATGAAACCAGTGTCGAGAATCACAACCAGCTTTATTTTATTCTTAATGCTCTAGAGAGGAGTATAGAATACCAAAATGTGTCACAATAATAAAGGTAATCTCTGTGGAATTTGTCTCTCATGAGTATGTGCACTTGGTGTGATATAAAATATATTTCTTTCTTTATAGGGATCATGGTCATAAAAATTTGAGAAACACTATGCTAGGCCTTGAACCCCACTCAATTATGTTTTTTTCCTCTGCCCAGGCCAGCAAAGCCCCTTGATGCTGGTACATGGAGTCTAGGATGAAGCTTTTTAACTACTAGGGCCATCAGGTGTTGATATAGAGAAGCATTCTGCTCCTGGGGGTTCAATACAATGATTTTATTACCAGAAATGAAAATATAATCATTAGTAATTACAAGAGGCATTTATAGTAGGTAAAGCAAAATCTACGTATAGATTCTGTTAGATAAGCAGGTAAATTGCTTTGAAGGAGGTTTAAATGCATTAACCAGTATTTTTTATAAGTACTTTCCTTTCTATTAAAATCACCCTTAAAATCATTCTCTTGATTTAAATTTATGAATTGTAAATTAATCAGAAATAATAGTGTAAATACTCTAAACTGCTAAAGCAAACATTCTTTGGTTTTAGCATTAGTTAACGCATTTAATTATCATGATGTCACCAGATTTACATACCTGGCTTTGCTCCATTAGGGGCACTATTCCACAGGCGTTCTAATTAATGGGGAGAAGCCTCCAGGAGATTAACAATCTTCTACAGATAATCCCCGGAGTATATAAATGATTCGAGAGGAGGATGTGATTGTTTCCAGATCAGAATTATTTTTTCTTTGATAAAGGAAAAATGTTGAAAAGTGCTTCCACAAAGAAAGTGTAAGTCAGAAATTGTCAAGGCCTCAGTCCCAAATGGCAGATTTTTTTTTTAATTAACTGAGGCCATTTTGAACTGGCATATCCTATATAATCCTATATAATAAAAGGCTAATATGCAAATTGTCCCCTCGACCCAGGAGTTCGACCAGGGGGTGGGGTACCCCCACCCCAATCGGGGGTGGTGCCGTCCAACCAACCACCCTGTGGCCCCACCCCCCGGCTGGTTCCATCCCCAATCGGCCCTCCCACCCCAATCTGGGGCAGGGCCAGCTGGCCCAACCTCCCGCATCCACTCCCCGCCAGCCGTCCTGGCCCAATTGTCCCCGATCAGGTTGGGCCGGCCGGACCCCATCCGTGCATGCATTTGTGCACCGGGCCTCTAGTTTGGTTAATAAATGCAAGCAATTTGGAGCAGAGTAAAGACACTCATGACAAAAGAAAAAGGTAAAATGCTGCCAAATGCTTTTTTCTATACCTGGTGGGGGAGTATTTAATTACATCTATTAGAAGAGAAAATAATTTTTTAAAAACAGGGACATGTGTTAGAAAATTAGCTGAAGGAGACAAACAGACTAGCCATGTGGAAAGTAGTGGAGAGGATCAGTGGCTGTACGTGGTACGGGAGGACCTGCTCTGCAGCAGTGTAGCCCAAAGGGCAGTGTGTTTTGGGTCATATGATCCATTCTGTTTCCAAAGGAAGGCATTCAGTAAAACAGAAGCCTTAAAGTATTAGTCTGTACACATTCTGCTTTCCTTATCCAGAGAAAGATATAATGGTAAGAAAGAACTGGCTTGACATGGAGTCTTTCTGTAGATGGCACACCTTTAATACCTACCTGTTTTTTTATTTTCCCTATCAATTATTCTGTACAGTGACAGACCTGGAAACTATACAGCGGATTCAGATAATAGCAAAATTGTCTTTAGAATTCTGTAAGCAACTAAAGGACAGTGATTGTGTTCTGCCCGATGATCTTCCCTCTAACTAAGGCAACGGGATGGCCAAGTATTTGGTGGGGGCAGGTACAAATGAGTTGATGATGATGATGACCTTGTTTAATTTTAGCCCCCACTTTGAGTTCTCCTGTGCTCCTCTTGGTTTAGGATGAAGACTGCAATGGGAAGAACAGTTGCCATGAGAGTGAGTTATCAGTGACCACAGAAGCTGTGCACTACCTCTATATCCAGGTGAGGCTCTGGCGTGCAGCGTGGTGACCAGCAATTGCTGGTGGGTATGTTTCAGGAGACTAGAGCAAGACAATGGGCAGAGCAGGACCCACTGGCACTACCAGAGGTTAATTGGCCAGTGAGGATTGCAGCATGGAGGCCCTTTCCCTCAGCCTCGCACTCATGCTCTCCTGTACCATAGCAGGAGGCGGCATAGGGTGCTGCTTATGGGCTCCGGACTCAGGCTGTGTAAGTTCACAACTTGGATCTACCAGTCACAGCTGTGTGAGCTCAGGCAAGGTTCTTCAGCAGTCTGTGCCTCAGGTTCCTTATCTGTGAATTAAATAACAGCAATCTCCATGACTCGTGAAGCATAAATGAAATAATGTATGTGAAGTAATTAGAACCATATCCGAGTTTCATAAATGCTAGACTGCATGTAAGAAACTCTCCTTTGGCCCTAACCGGTTTGGCTCAGTGGATAGAGCGTTGGCCTGTGGACTGAAAGGTTCCAGGTTCGATTCCAGTCAAGAGCATGTACCTTGGTTGCGGGCACATCCCCAGTAGGAGGTGTGCAGGAGGCAGCTGATCGATGTTTCTAACTCTCTATCCCTCTCTCTTCCTCTCTGAAAAAATCAATAAAATATATTTTAAAAAAAAGAAAAGAAACTCTCCTTTGTCTAACGAATTGAATCTGGCCAGTTAAGGTCTGATGCACAAACATCCTTGCATGTGCAGAAGAAACGCCAGCTTGGCTTTAGGCAAACCGGCTTGTCCTGGAACCTCTGGGGGACAAGAGCCACAGGCTAACCCGTTGCAATGAGGCATGACTAAAGGGAAGCCTGTGGCTTTGGCCTGCCCCCACGCCTGAGGGGCGGTGTTCTGGACAGTGGTGAGTTCTGCCAGCAGAGAGACAGCCACAAACCGAAAAGGAAAACTTGCCTCTACTCCAAGTGAACAGGACCATGGGCCATTGTTAGCATATTCAGTCATATTTGCAAGTAGGCTGGTCTTCAAACATGAAGATAAGTTGGACAGTTTTCAGACAAGTGTAGTGTTTCAAAAGAGGCTAATTAGGTAGTTGCTTCCCTGGCATTAGAACTAGTTTTTGGTATTCCCTAACTGAAACATCTTTTTATCTTATTTATTTATTTTTAAAGTTTTTTTAAAGTTTTATTTATTGATTTGGGAGAGAGAAAGAAGGGGGAGAGAGAAAAAAACATTGATTTGTTGTTCCACTTATTTATGTATTCATTGGTTGCTTCTTTTATGTACCCTGACCAGGAATCGAACCTAAAACCTTGGTGTATCAGGACGATGCTCTAACCAACTGAGCTACCCAGCCAGTAACATCTTTGAGATCCTACTCACACACACTATAAAGCATTTGTCTCCCAAACAGCTACCTATTGAGTATCTACTACATGCCATTACTCTCTGACAGAAGTATGTAGAAGAGATGCATCTGAGGTGTGGTAGGATTGTTGGTGGGAATCAGAGGCCTGGAGAGTGAGTCAGAATTTGTAGATGGTTATTTGGATAATGAGAGGATATTCCTCTCTTTTAAAATGAGACGTTTCCTTTCTTTAAAAACAGTAAAATCCTCCTTTATGAGAAATCTCACCTCCGGCACTGGTTTGAAACATATAGTCTAGATTCATAAATCAAATGCTACATGTTGATATATCATTGTTTTCTGATACTTCAATACGTTTAAGGAGTGAAATAGAGCCCTTTCTGGATTGTTTTTATATTTATAATGTTTTATTTTAGACTTGAAGGTCACTGTCATTAATGTAATGTACAAATGAGAAAGGCTAATGACATCATTAGGTTAATTAGCCCTTGAAAATTTGGGTTTAGAAATAATCTTGTAAAACAATAAATAAAAGTATACTTCTCAGATTTTTATATTATTTGTGACAGGGATTTTAAACAAGTAAGATCATTTTTAAATGAACAGTAATATGAAAAATTGGTTATGTTAGGATGCTAAGATTATGCATATTTTATCCCCAATTTTTTAATACTCTTGTTTTTCAATTAAAAAAAAATCAAGCCTTTCCCATAACTATTTGAAACCTGTGGTACATGTTTTAAAATGAAGGATTACATTTATTGCAATTGTCCTCAATTGAAGCCCTGTACAGTCAAATCCCTCCTGTTTTGTTCTTGTCCGTAGATGGAGTACTGTGAAAAGAGCACTTTACGTGACACCATCGACCAGGGACTGTATCAAGACACCAACAGACTCTGGAGGCTTTTTCGAGAGATTCTGGATGGACTGGCTTATATCCATGAGAAAGTAAACTACAGCATTTCATATCTGAAAACTTATCTTTATATAAAATTTAAGATCGAATAAGAAAATCAAATAATGTAAGATTGGAGAAAAACAGAAATAGAGAGAAAATTATGGGTATATTGAAAATAACCTATTTTTATAGGTACTAGAACTATGTGTCAAAAGATAAGAAAATAGTACAAAGTATCAAACTTAAAAGAAAATATTTTTTTTATTTATTTTTTTATTTTTTGCTAAAAGTATTACAAAGGGTATTACATAAGTGTCCTTTTTTTTCCCCCCCGCCCTTGACAAACCCCTGCCCTCCTTTACCCCCCAGTGTCTTATGTCCATTAGTTATGCTTATATGGATGCATACAAGTCCTTCGGGTTAATCTCTTACTCCCCTCCCTCCTGTCCCCCAACCCTCCCTGGCCTTCCTACTGCAGTTTGACAATCAGTTTGAGGCAGCTCTGCCTCTGTATCTATTATTGTTCAAAAGTTTGTAATGGTCTTTATTATCCATGAATGAGTGAGATCATGTGGTATTTTTCCTTCATTGACTGGCTTGTTTCACTTAGCATAATGCTCTCCAGTTCCATCCATGCTGTTGCAAATGGTAAGAGTTCCTTCTTTTTTACAGCAGCATAGTATTCCATCGTGTAGATGTACCACAGTTTTCTAATCCATTCATCTACTGATGGGCACTTAGGCTGTTTCCAGATCTTAGCTATGGTGAATTGTGCTGCTATGAACATAGGGGTACATATATCCTTTCTGATTGGTGTTTCTGGTTTCTTGGGATATATTCCTAGAAGTGGGATCACAGGGTCAAATGGGAGTTCCATTTCCAATTTTTTGAGGAACCTCCATACTGTCTTCCATAGTGGCTGCACCAGTCTGCATTCCCACCAGCAGTGCACAAGTGTTCCTTTTTCTCCACATCCTCTCCAGCACTTGTCGTTTGTTGATTTGTTGATGATGGCCATTCTGACAGGTGTGAGATGGTACCTCATTGTTGTTTTGATTTGCATCTCTCGGATGATTAGTGACTTTGAGCATGTTTTCATATGTCTCTTGGCTTTCTGAATGTCCTCTTTAAAAGAAAATATTGAAGGTTAGACCAAGGATTAGCAAACTGTGGCCCACAGGTCAAATCCAACCACATTATGTATGGCCTGGCCTGTAAGAATGGCTTTTACATTTTTAAGTGATTATTTAAAAACAATCAAAAGAATATTTCATGACACATGAAAATTCTATGAAATTCAAATTTCAATGTCCATAAAGTGTTATTGGAACAGGGCCATGCTCATTGCTTACATGATGCCTATGGCTGCTTTTATGCTACAACTGTAGAATTGAACAGTTATGACAGATTCTGTGGCCCATAAAGTCTAACATACTTTCTGGCCCTTCACAGAAAAACTTTGCCAACCTCTGGGTTAGGAAATACATGAACATGCCTAGAATATGAGGATGACTCCTAGAGTGGTTTAGAATACAGTGAGAATGTGATTGATGCAGGCCAAGTTATCTGATTCTGACTTGGTGCCACCCTTCCTAGGAACATGGAGGAACCAGAAAGTCATCTAGCAAGGACAGAGATGGGACTTGTTGAGTAACATGGTTTGCCACGTGTACAAAATCCTATATAATAAAACCCTAATATGCAAATCTACCGAACAGCAGAACAACTGGTTGCTATGACGCGCACTAACCACCAGAGGGCAGGTGCTCAATGCAGGAGCTGCTCCCTGGTGGTCATTGCGCTCCCACAGGCGGAGTGCCACTCAGCCAGAAGCCCTGAGCTGGCTCACTGCTGGCAAGCACAGCGGCGGTGGCAGCATGGTTAAGGACCTCTCGGGGGTTGTCCACCTGCCTGCTTAGGCCCACTTCTTCATAGGGCACAGGCCGGGCTGAGGGGACCCCCCCCCCAAGTGCACAAATGTCGTGCACTGGGCCTCTAGTGTCATTATAAAGCTAGAAATTGCCATTACAATGTAAATACTAATGGGGCTAGCTTCAGGATGAAGCACTTTTACTTTTTAAAAGATGGAATTGTCTAATGCATTAGCCAGTGTAAATATGTTTTCTCCTTTGCCTCAGTTTCTTTAACCTCGAAATATTTATACTGTACCATTTTTCTACTAAAAAGCCAGAACTGTAATTTACACATGTCTAGTTTATAAATGATTTGGCAGAAACAGAATTTGCAAGGCTGGAAATAAAAATGAGTTCTAGTGAGGGTCACTAGATCTCTATTACTGTGATATCATCCTGGTGTCCTACAACCATGCCCCTATGCTCTCTTCTCTCGATCTAATTTGCTCCATATCTGCTAATCATTTGTTGGGTAGCTAACATGGTGCCACACGTAGAAATATAGGCAGACAAACCCCATGCTTGAGAAGGACTTGTTTTTTTTGAGGGAGCTAAAATGTACCTTCGTGTAAGGTAAAAGGGATCACACAATGTGTTTTTATTACATTTAGTTATCTCCTATATTATAGTACCTGTAACAATACGCATTATGAGAATGCCATTAGGAAGGGGAGAAAGCATAGTCATGTAACAAGTATTCATTGAGCACCTTCCGTGTGTGCTAGGGATTCAAAGTTGAAGTGTTAGAATTACCGTGGAAGACCTCATGAAAACGAGTTGGCGCTTATAAATGTTGGTACAATTCAAATGAGTGGAGAAAAGCAAGGGTTTCCTAGGCAGGGGAACTAGGAAACAGGTTAAACTTGGTTTCTTTGCTCTCTTCCATTAGGGAATGATCCACCGGGATTTGAAGCCTGTCAACATTTTTTTGGATTCTGACGACCACGTAAAAATAGGTGATTTTGGTTTGGCTACAGACCATCTACCCTTTGCTGTGAGTATTTTTTAAATTAGTCTGTGCCTGAAAAGGGCCCTGCATGCTTTGATAATAATGAAAGTGTCAGAAGACAGGATAGTAATGAGATCAGTGAACTCTGCTGTGTAAGCCCTAAGAAGCAATACGAGTCTGAAGGGGTGAGCTGCAAGTGACCTTTTATGCTTTGAAATTGTGAGTGCATTTTAGTGAGTGCATTCCACTTGAGGGACATAATTTAGGACATAAGTATGTCGATATTTAGGCATATAATACTTTATGAAATAATTTGTATTTTGGTCTACCACACCAGGCACTGGGCTAGGTGCTTTTCACTTGAGGTGCTTTTAGTTATTTTAAGGAAATAAGGCTCAAAAAGCATAAAACATCACTCCTAGACAACATATAATCCACAGGTGTTTGTTCTTCATAGCATTATAGAGTAGTTGTTTAATATACAAAGCTAAAAGAATGTGAAGTGAGCGAAATTCTATATAATAAAAGGCCAGCGGAAACCAAGATGGCAGCATAGGTTAACCCCGGAGTTTGCTGCCTCGAACAACCACTTCAAAAATACAACTAAAAGACTGAACGGACATCATCCAGAACCACAGGAAGGCTGGCTGAATGGAAGTTCTACAACTAGGAGGAACCAAGAATCAGAGGAGGCGCAGTGCTAAAGTAAAATACTAAGGTGCGGAGTGCGTGCGGCGCGGGCTGGTGTCTGAGGGTGCGGTTGTCTGTTTCAATCCGGAGGGAGCCTCAGACTCAGAGCTCCAGATCCGGGCGAGTCTCTAGGGACCCAGACTCAAACGGGAGAAGCAGGACTGTCTGGCTACGGTCCCTCCAAGGTTGGCAGCTGTTGCTGGGACAGAGGCAGAGCCCCTGGGGACGGACTGAGAGCAGCCATAACTGCTCCCTCCTCCGCCCTGTTGATCCCGTGGGACCCGCCCCGCCCAAGCCCTGCACACAGGCATTTGCTGGATAGCCTCAGGCAAAGGCTAGATTAGCACCTCCCTAGAGGACACAAGTTCTTCCACTGCAGACACAGCTGATTATCACAGCCAGTCGGCCTGGAGGTCAAATCCCTCTAGTATTAACTATAACAATCAAGGCTTAACTACAACAAGACTGCGCACAAAGACCACTAGGGGGTGTACCAAGAAAGCGTAAAAAATGCGGAGACAAAGAAACAGGACAAAACTATCAAGGGAGGATACTGAGTTCAGAACCACACTTTTGAGGTCTCTCAAGAGGCTTCTAGAGTCTGTCGATAAACTTGATGAGATGTACAGGAAATCTAATGAGACCCTCGATGGTGTGATAAAGGACCATCTAGAAAGTAAGCATACACTGACTGAAATAAAGAATATTATACAGACTCCCAACAGCAAACCAGAGGAGTGCAAGAATCAAGTCAAAGATTTGAAATGCGAAGAAGCGAGAAACACCCAACCGGAAAAGCAAAATGAAAAAAGAACCCAAAAATACGAAGATAGTGTAAGGAGCCTCTGGGACAGCTTCAGACGTACCAACATCAGAATTATAGGGGTACCAGAAGATGAGAGGGAGCAAGATATTGAAAACCTATTTGAAGAAATAATGACAGAAAACTTCCCCCACCTGGTGAAAGAAATAGACTTCCAAGTCCAGGAAGCGCAGAGAACCCCAAACAAAAGGAATCCAAAGAGGACCACACCAAGACACATCATAATTAAAATGCCAAGAGCAAAGACAAAGAGAGAATCTTAAAAGCAGCAAGAGAAAGAAACTCAGTTACCTACAAGGGAATACCCATACGACTGTCAGCTGATTTCTCAACAGAAACTTTGCAGGCCAGAAGGGAGTGGCAAGAAATATTCAAAGTGATGAATAGCAAGAACCTACAACCAAGATTACTTTATCCAGCAAAGCTATCATTCAGAATTGAAGGTCAGATAAAGAGCTTCACAGATAAGGAAAAGCTAAAGGAGTTCATCACCACCAAACCAGTATTATATGAAATGCTGAAAGGTATCCTTTAAGAAGAGGAAGAAGAAGAAAAAGGTAAAGATACAAATTATGAACAACAAATATGCATCTATCAACAAATGAATCTAAGAATCAAGTGAATAAATAACCTGATGTACAGAATGAACTGGTGATTATAATAGAATCAGGGACATAGAAAGGGAATGGACTGACTATTCTTGGGGGGAAAAGGGGTGTGGGAGATGCGGGAAGAGACTGGACAAAAATCGTGCACCTATGGATGAACACAGTGGGTGGAGAGTGAGGGCGGAGGGTGGGGTGGGAGCTGGAAGGAGGGGAGTTATGGGGGGGAAAAAAGAGGAACAAATGTAATAATCTGAACAATAAAGATTTAATAAAAAAAAAGAAACTTTCTAATACTGGAAGAAACATATGTAAACTATACTTAAAAGATAACTTAAATGCTTAAATTTAGTCCTAGAGGACTATAAACTTAATGCTGAATTAGTGTATCTATTGATTTCAATACTTATTTCCATTAATAAAGACTAATTTCAATTAATCTGAAAAAAAAAAAAGGCCAGCAATCATAACAGCATAACGACCAGAACAATCGATCGACCAGTCGCAATGAGGTGCATTGACCACCTCTCGATCCCTTCCCCCAGCCCACAGGCTCCGTTCACTGGATGGCAAATGGGGAACCATGGGAAACCAGGGTGGGTGTCAGCAGCGAGGTGGACTGGGGATTGGCAAGCGGACAGAAGGCAGACTTCTTGGTGCCTACCCCCGGCCGCAGGCTCCGATCGCTGGATGTCGAACAGGGAACCACGGGGAATTGGGGTGGGTGTCGGCGGTGGGGCGGGACTGGGGACTGGCGACTGGCAAGTGGGCAGAATAGCCGACCTCTTGATCTCTCCTCCTGGCCCACAGGCTCCAATAGATCTCCAGATGGCGAACGGGGAACCAGGGTGGGTGGCAGTGGTGGGGCGGCGCTGGGGACTGGTGAGTGGGCGGGAGATGGCCCTCATCGCAGGCTAGACTTAGGGACCCTACCCACTCATGATTTTGTGCTCTGGGCCTCTAGTAGAGAGATAAAAGGAGAAAATGTACATATGGTTATGAGGATCAAGAAAAGCTACATAAAGAAAACAGCATTTCAAATGTGCCTTAAAGGATGGATGTGAGTCCAGCAGGCCAAGCTTGAGGGCAGGGTATAGTGACACCAGGATGGGGATTCCAGCAAAAATAAGTGTAAGCAAAGGCCCTGAGGTGAGCAGACATGATTGTTTGAAGGCCAGCAAGTTGTCAGGTGAGAGAGGATGCTGTAAGGTTGAAAGCCCTGTAGGTGGCAGACCTTGAGTGCCAGAGGGAGAGTTTACTTGACATTGGAAGCCCAAGTTATTAAGTTCCAAAATAGTACGCCGTTAGTAAATGCCGTTAATTCTAAGGGCGGTCAGAGAAAATAAAATAGGATTTGGATTAATGGTAAATAATCCATTTGGATAAATGGTAAATAGAGGCTGAATTAAAAGGAGAGGTTAGAAGGAGCAGAGAGGGAGGAAATGGAAGGGGGTCAGTAAGAACGTGGTCCTGACCAGCACGGAGTATATAGAGGAATGCTAAGACCAAGGAAGGGCTAAATGATGGGGATCTTGGTCCCCAAACTAAAGAATTTAACTTGCTTTCTGGAAAGCTTATATAGTGAGGTAGATAAGAGCACAGCTGGACTAGCATCCTGTCTCTGCCAGTTCTTTGTGTTGTGACGTTGGGCAAGTTGGTTAACCTCTCAGTCACATTTACAAAAGGTGTCTAACACTACTCCCTACTTCAGGGAGTTGTCAGCAGGATAAGACAAGACTACAGGAAAGCTGTGGACAGTGCCCGGCACTGAAAGTTTTAACAGCTGCTAGTATTGATGATGGTGCTGGTAATAGCGACCTATGGGGTAATGTCAGCAAAGTAGTGATTTAGGGAAGTATGTGAATCAGCACTGTCACAGATACAGTGGAGGAAGGTGAGGCTACGTAAGAGGTGTTAGCAGTGATAGTGGGAATTTGGTGGCCAGCCTCTAGGAAAAAAGAATAAAAATTGACCCAAATGAATGGGAAAGTTAGAAAGTGAGGTGGTGATGGTGGTGGTTAATATATTCTTCCTCTTCCTAGTAAATAGATTCTGTTTGGCATTTGCTTCTATAAGCTTCAGGAGTTTCTGTCACAAAGAAAGAGTTCTGTAGTGAATTGCCCTTCTTCTTGATCTTATTGGGTTTCTGGCAAGCTCTGCATTAGTGGGCCAAGTAAACAAAAAATTTTACAGCTAAAAAAAAAGCTTTATTACAATTATTCTGGTTTCTGTGTGATATTTTTCATTCAGTCTTTATTTAGAAATGGATAAGCCATTCGTATGGAATAATATAACATTTTAATCTGATATTTGGTTTATACTTTTAGGCTGATGGCAAACAAGATGATGCAGCAGGAGATCACTTAATTAAATCAGACCCTTCAGGTAAATCCAGTATATTTTATTCATGAATTAAAAAACACACCACAGCCTGGCCAGTGTGGCTCAGTGGTTGAGTGTCGACCTATGAACCAGGAGGTCACGACTTGCTTCCCGGTCAGGGCACAAGAAACTTTTTTTTAAATGAAAATTGGCCTTTTTTTAAAGTCCTGTTATTGGAAACCCTCCTCTCGCCTTCTTCCATGCAGGCCATTTGACTGGGATGGTTGGCACTGCTCTGTATGTAAGCCCGGAAGTCCAAGGAAGCACCAAATCTGCGTACAACCAGGTAAAGGGAAAGCTTCTGGGAGAGAAGGAAAGGTCTCAAGAGTGAGACAATAGTAAGAACATCAAGGTCATGGCATTTGGGGTTTAGTTACCAGCTGAAATAGTCAGGAACATTTCATATACATCCACATGTATACTGAGTGACTACACTACACAGGACAGTGACTGACGCTGACACAGTTGCTGCCGAGATAATTTACAGTCCCTCCATCCGTTCAAAGAAGATTTGAACTAACCCAGTTCCAGGCCAGGCCCCAGGAGCACAAGGAATAAGGCAGTCGAGTAATAGGACAGATACCTTATTCCAGCCCTCAATAAAAGCTAAGAAGAAAAGGGGTCCAGTGACCAGAGAACACTAGGGACATCGTCTTTAGATTAAACCAGAGAAAGCTTTTCCAAGAAGATGGCTGTTAGGATAAAGGAAAAGAAGGGAAAAGCCATGCAGAGTTGGAGGTTGGAGCATGCCTGGGAGGAAAGGGGGGGTGAAGTGGCAGTAGCATGCCTAAAGAGAAGACGGGGTGAGAGCTGGTTTGGCACATTTAAGGCATCAAAGAGAAGGTCTGTGTAGCTACTGTGCAGTGAGCAATGGGGAGAGAGGCATGAAGTGAAGCTGGACAGGAGGGCAGGGGTCCGACTGTGCAGGGCCAGCTTAGCCATGACAAGGACCAGGCACAGGGAACAGCTGAAGGATCTCGAGCGACAGGTCACTCCAGCTGCTGCTGGAGGCTTTGCAGAAGTTCAGATGGAGCAGGTGGTAGCTGGAACCAGAGTGGTACCAAGTGAGGCGGGGAGAAGTATGCTGTTATAGGATAATTTGGGGGGAATTGACAGGGTTTCCTCATAGAGTAGATTTAGGTGAGGAAAAGGAAGGAAAATGGGACACTGCTCAGGTGAATGAGATGAGAAGACCTGAGGAAAGACATGGAGGAGAAGATGGCAGGAAAATTCCATTTGAGACATGTTAGCTTTGAAATACCTCACGAGAAATCCAACTGGAGATGTCCAGTAGGTTGCGAGAGACTCCAGGTTCAAGGCTGAGAAAGGTCAGAGTCAGAGGTATAAATGTGAGAGTCATCAGCACCCAGATGGGATTTAAAGCTATGAGATTGGATGAGATCACTTAAAGCAAGAGTGCAGAGCTAAATTTTAAAAATATATTAGGCAGGCAGTTCACATCAAAACACAAGCCTGGGTTTGGGCTCTGACAGGGAGCACTTGGCATTGACAGAAAGTTGAGACAGACCTCCGAAGACCCATCAAGAGTGAGGGTGGGGGGAGATGGACTTGGGTGTGGGAGGGGACTTTCGGTGCCACCTTTCCGAACGCAATGTAGAATAGTGTGATTAAATCCTTAAAAGCACTCTACTCTTTGGCCCAGAAGTTCCACCTTTTGAAATGTACCAAAAAGAAACAACCATGGACATTCCAAAAAGGATTAGTGTAAAGGGAATTCTCCATAGTATTATTTATAACAGTGAAAAATGACCAGCATGTTTAAAAATAGGGAACTGGTCAAATAAATTATGAGACTTCCACGTAATTGAATACTGTATGTCATTAAGGTCATATTTTAGAAGCTTTAGAAAAATGATATAGTATTTTAAAAAATATCACTAAATTAAGGGAATAAAAGTTACAAGAATAGCATGGCTCTAGTTTTATAGTGTGTACATGTGTACATATTAAAAAGCACAAAGTGGGCATCCTTAGACATCGATAGTAACTGTGGTGACATTGTGAGCGCTTGCTATTTTGATCTTGGTGCTTTTCTGAATATTCCACATTTTCTACAGCCAACACGTGTAGGAAATGCCACCATGAACGTTTGTTTTTAAAACTGCAGAGGTCACTGGTGATAATTGGAGAGGCTCTCCTACTAATCCTTGACTCCAGTTCATTCAGGAGTTTTCTTGAAAGTGGTTTCCATGCCTGTGCGGTGACTGTGAGAGGCTCCCTCCGCCGGGCTGTGCTGGCTGCCTGTGGCACATGCCCTCTGGCTCTCCCGGCAGCTCCCTCTCGGGCACTCTGCACTGACTTCACCTTTTTCCTCTTTGCTTGCACTTCTATATTTGTTAGGATTTGTCTATGATCTTTCTGTTGTGCAATTTCTCTGCCTCGTTGGTATGGCTTTGCAAGCAATAGCTGATCTTTGTTGTTAACTGCAGATTTTGGCCTGTGTTTCACTTTTGAGATTAGTTAAGATGCAAGGCAAATTCTTGAGACAAATCTCAGTTGTCTTTGCTTTTTAAGTAATTATTCTCAATGGTTGGCCAGTGGTTATCTATGTCTCTAAACCAGTCACAATTAAATTTCAAGGGAAATACTGAAAAGTCTTGCCAAATATTTAATCTCATCTATACCTTATTCCTATTCTTTAGAAGAAATTAATTTTTTTCTATTTAATTGGCTTGTTTTTCACTTATGCAAACTTTAATTCCAATTAACAGCGCTCATAATTCCCTGGTAAATAACATTTCATATCACCACTCTCTAAATATAATTATTTTTCCTCCTCAGAAAGTGGATCTCTTCAGCCTGGGAATCATCTTCTTTGAGATGTCCTATTACCCCATGGTCACGGCCTCAGAAAGGATCTTTGTTCTCAACCAACTCAGAGATGTATGTATGAGATGTTTCAGTGCATCATTTTCCAGTAACCTGGATCTTAGCATGGACAGCAGAATTCAGTGCAGAGGGTTTTTCTGGTACTTGTAATATAGAAAAAGTGATCCTGCTATAATTTTCTGTATTCCTAATAAGTAGAAATCTATCTCTTGCATACTTCCCGTGATGAGAAACTCCCCAGTTTTGTTTATTTTTAGAAATCTTACTTGGAGAAATTGCTAAGCTATAGTTATTTTTTTTAAATGATCCTGAGAGGTTTACTCTTAATTTTAAAACAAAGGAAAAATCCAAGAACTTTTGCATAATATCAATACAGTTACAGCAGTGAAAATGGGTTATAAGGTTAATGGGAATTAACTTTTAAAAATTAAAGGTCCCAGCTGGTGCCTAAAGAAAACTACCATGACCAAAATATCGGCCACTTGAATTTTTTTCCTCAATGAAATTTCCATTTGTGTTCTTGGGATTAATTCTTGCCTCTGTTATTATCCAAACTGAAAAGTAGCTAATGTTAACAGTGTGTGAGGTCAAGGACGCGAATTAGAAAAGGCATTAAGATGAAAGTGGAGAGTAAGGTGTGGGTGAGGGTGATTTAGATTTACATATTCATGAGCAAAAGATACTGAGATTCTTCCCCTTCCTTCCTGAGCTGAGCCAGTGCTTTGGAAAACACTTGAATTATTTTACTGCCAGTACAGCGTGGGCAGCTATGTTCATAAAGTAAAGGAGTAAATAAAGCGATTACTGTGCCCTTCCCGTGACTTGAGAATTGCCTTTGATGAAGTGCCTTTCTTTAGTCAAAATTTACCTCATTTCAAGAATATCTAAACTGTCAAGTTAATGTTATAATTAGGGTCTTATTTACCAGAAAGGTGAGACCTTTGGGGGAAGTAGAGGTTTCAGTTAATGTTTTTCTCTTACTCTGTGTTGATGGTTTGGTGTTTTTTGCCTTTTTTCATCTGTGTGTTTAATAAAGCTACTTTCTTGTTTTCTGAAACCATTAGATTTTAAATACCTTGTCCTCACCTAAGGTGCTTCCTATCATCTAGGCTGTCATTTGGGTAACGTTTGCATCAGTATGTATGTACTTGGAAGAATGGCACTGGGTTTCAAGAAGGTGCCACCTCCATCTTCCCTTGTTGGCAGATTTTCATTTCTGTATTTGCTTTTCTTACCTCTGGTGAATGAATGCTTTCACTGTGGCAGTCTGCCAAGCACTTGCTGATTTGAATATGATATTCTTTTAGCCCACTTCACCCAAGTTTCCAGAAGACTTCGATGATGGAGAGCATACAAAGCAGGTAATTTTCTGATGCTTTAAACACCATCCTCACTCTTGATTTGTAATTACTATTTTTATTCTTTTTCAATTAGTAATCTTCTGCCACTCATTCTCTTGTGTCCTGGGAACAACTAGAGGGAAAATCAAAAGATAAAGCACTTAAAACGTCACTAATCTTGAAACACACCATAAAAATGCCAAGGATTGGCACAGAAAATTAACAAACTACAGAGTTCTTTTGTGTGGTTCATTGTGCTTTTGAAGTGCTATTTGGAACCTTGCCTTCCCTGTTGAAAAAAAAAAGAGAGAGAGAGAATGCTTTTATAACTCATTGTTTTAGAGAAAGCTTAGGATTTTAAGAAAAGAAAAATAATTTAAAACTATCATTTTGTTCTGTTTTGTGGTTCAAGTAGTTCAGATTGTGAAGGGGAAGACCAGACAATCTGAAGTTACAGTATTTTAGAGCAAAATAATTTCTCCTCCATGCTATAAATATCTGCATGTGTGTGTATGTGGCTTGTCATAGGTTAATACTGGCGCCCAGCTAGTTAGTTGTTGAGGATTTTTGGGTCATTTATGTCAATAAAATATAAAAAGGGCCTCTGTTACATTGTTACACAGCACTGTGGGCCTATTGAAGTGCAGGGAGGAAAATGACAAATTCAGCAACCTTCAGAAATGAAAATGCACCCACTAAGTGCATGAAGTATGGTGTCTTGTCTTTGACTGGAAGCAACCACCGGCTTGTCAGGAGAATTCCTGAGCATCATCTGTTGCTTCTCCTCCCTGGTATGCCTGGGTTTTGTTATAGAAATCTGTCATCTCCTGGCTGTTGAACCACGATCCGGCAAAGCGGCCCACAGCCACAGAACTGCTCAAAAGTGAGCTGCTGCCCCCACCGCAGATGGAGGAGTCGGAGCTGCATGAGGTGCTGCACCACACCCTGGCCAACGTGGACGGGAAGGCCTATCGCACCATGATGGCCCAGATCTTCTCCCAGCGCATCCCCCCTGCCATTGACTACACCTATGACAGCGACATACTGAAGGTGGGCTTAAGCAAGGCTTCGATAGAGAGCTGTACCTGGCTCACAGAAGGATCAAGTCAGTTTCTAATTTTTCATGGATTCCTTTAAGGCCTCCAACATAAATTCTTAATCTGAGGTCTGTGTATGAAAAATGTGTGCATTTGTATTATTCTGGGAAGAACCACACTTTTAATCACTTACTTGAAGGAATTTCTGACCCACCCCCCAGGACAGTGGTCGGCAAACTCATTATTCAACAGAGCCAAATATCAACAGTACAACGACTGAAATTTCTTTTGAGAGCCAAATTTTTTATTTTTATTTATTTTTTTAAATATATTTTATTGATTTTTTACAGAGAGGAAGGGAGAGAGATAGAGAGTTAGAAACATCGATGAGAGAGAAACATCGATCAGCTGCCTCCTGCACATCCCCCACTGGGGATGTGCCCGCAACCCAGGTACATGCCCTTGACCGGAATCGAACCTGGGACCCTTCAGTCCGCAGGCCGACGCTCCATCCACTGAGCCAAACCGGTTTCGGCAGAGAGCCAAATTTTTTAAACTTAAACTGTATAGGTAGGTACATTGTTATTAACTTAATTAGGGTACTCCTAAGGCTTAGGAAGAGCCACACTCAAGGGGCCAAAGAGCCGCATGTGGCTCGTGAGCCGCAGTTTGCCGACCACTGCCCCAGGACATGAGAAGGAATGCTTTTAGAGACTGATGGGGCCCAGCTGTCCACAGCCAAAGACATCAACCAGCTCAGCTACATATCAGGTAGTCAGTAACTCCCAGTGCTGGCTGCACGTCAGAATCTCCTGGGAGACCCTTTGACAATACAGATGCCCATTCTAGTGACTGGATCTCCAGGTGTGAGGTACTTGAAGAATCTGTTTAAAAGCTCCCAGCTGGTTTCTAAAGGATAGCCAGGTTTGAGAGCTGTCAGTGTTTTCTTTAAAAAAAAAACAGGGTAAAAAAAATGTATGTGCCCCCCGCCCCCCACCCCTCTCTGTCTTCTCTGCACTGGGAGCAGCTCCCCTCATCCCCTGAAAATGTATGCCTGCACCAAGTTTGTCTTCACCCCTCCTCGGTCAGGAGCACCTCTCAGCGGAGCGGTCACTACAGTGGTGCTGAAACAACCAGAGACAGTGCAGATGAGAGCCTCAGCAGCTTGGCAGCCCATGTCCCCCGACCTCGCTTATTTCTAATTGCAGCTTCCAAACCAGTGTCATTTCAAGGGACATCGACACAGCAGCCAAGTTCATTGGGGCTGGGGCTGCCACAGTAGGGGTGGCAGGCTCTGGGGCTGGAATTGGGACTGTGTTAGGGGTTTGCTTGCTCCACGATGGCGCCGAGAGTCCATAGGGGGAATGTGTATATTTGACTAGCTCTCTCTCTGAAGGGCAAATACCAACCTGGTTAAGAGTTTGGACTCTGAACTTAGCTGGCCCTCCGCAAGCAGGACGTGCTGTAAGACTTGTGCTTTCTCTAACCTGAATATGTTCAGAAAGGGACTAACTTGTTGAAATCTCTTCAGTGATCCTCAGAACAAGCAATGTAATGAAAGCCACAGATTAATATTTTAGGTGATCCTTTTGATTAAGCTTTGATAACATTTTAATTGGTCCTATTTTAGGGCAACTTTTCGATCCGTATAGCCAAGATGCAGCAGCATGTGTGTGAGACCATCATCCGCATCTTTAAAAGACACGGTATGTACTTTTGAAAAAATCATATGCCTTCTTAAAAGATTTTGTTTTCATCATTAAAAAGTACTATTGCCCTAGCTGGTTTGGCTAAGTGGGTAGAGCAATGGCCTGCAGACTGAAGGGTCCCAGGTTCGATTCCAGTCAAGAGCACATGCCTGGGTTGTCGGCTCTATCCCCAGTGGGGGGTGTGCAGGAGACAGCCGATCAATGATTCTCTCTCATCATTGATGTTTCTATTCTCTCTCCCCCTCCCTTCCTCTCTGAAATCAACAAGAATATATTTAAAAGAAAAAAGTATTGTTAATGGATTTGGGTGCAATTATATTTTACTTTTAAATTACAAGCAACTGACATCATGTGAAATTAAAGCTTATTTTTACAATCCAGCTTGTTAAGGAGAAACAGATTTTAATATTACAACCTTGCTACTAAAGTACAGCTGGTTTATGGAGTCATAAGTATGACTAGATTGGCTAAGCTAACCTTAGGTGAGCTCTCCATTGAGAATTGACCATAGACTGATGATGATTTCCACAGTCCCCATAGCAGGGGACCCCACTGTCAGGTTTGTGTTCATTTTAACTTGTTTCCTCGGAAAAATGATTGGTTATTTTTTTTCTAATTTGGCTTAGGAGCTGTCCAGTTGTGTACCCCACTACTGCTTCCCCGAAATAGGCAAATATACGAGCACAACGAAGCCGCCTTATTCATGGACCACAGCGGGATGCTGGTGATGCTTCCTTTCGACCTGCGGGTGAGGCTGGGCACACTCTGCTGGCAGTTTGGATGCCATGTCTGGTCGCAGGGGTGGCATGTCTGTTAAAGGATTACTCCTGCCAATCTTTTTGTTTTGGGGTGGGTTTTTGTTTGTTTGTTTGTGGGGTTTTTTTTTTTGCTGAACTTAAAATCTAAATGTCACCTTTACGAGACATATGTTTAAGGAAGTCGTTGGGGTGAGGGCATTACTGGAATTCAGTAATACTTTGACCCTGTGTACATCCACTTCGTTAATCATACAAGTGCTTTTGGCCCTAGAAACTGAAGCCTGCATTGCAGGTGCCACGTCTGTGCCTCGCGGTTGAGCTCTGCCGAATGACCATAGCACATTAACCAAGCCCGCTGAGACAAATACATGGAGTTTTTTCTCTACTTCCTGGGCAGATCTTTGCTAACTTTCTAACATGTTAATGTCTAGAACAACTAAATTCTTGTAACAGCAGTGTCTGCTAACGGGGTGTGCTGAAATCTGCTCATGCTTGCTTTCCTTCAGGTCCCCAGGGTTCCCTCTGACAGCAACACTCTTACCAGTTGTTCACTCATAGGGTTGGCTGCTGACAAGCCCATCTGTAGCACTGTCCGTGCATAAAACAGACACGAATTTAATACTCATAATGTACAGAAAGCACTTATAAGTAGAGGAATGAGCAAAAGATAAAACCAGGAAATTCTCACAAGAAATGCACGGGGCTGATGAACTTCTGAGTGTACCACCTCACTAATAATGAGGAAACATATGTAAAACTTTAGACAATAAAAAAAAATACATTTCATTTTTAAAACTGAAAAAAAAAAGAAATTTAAAAAACAACAACTGGCCTTAACCAGTTTGGCTCAGTGGATAGAGCGTCGGCCTGCGGACTGAAGGGTCCCAGGTTCGATTCCGGTCAAGGGCATGTACCTTGGTTGCGGGCACATCCCCAGTGGGGGGTGTGCAGGAGGCAGCTGATCGATGTTTCTAACTCTCTATCCCTCTCCCTTCCTCTCTGTAAAAAAACCAATAAAATATATATTTTAAAAAAAAAAAACAACAACTGAGTTTATGCACTTTATGTTTGCATCATCTGGTATGTGTGTGGTATAAACATGCCCTCACATACATGTGAATGACCACAAACACCAGTTTGTTTGTATCACCATAGAGTGAAGTGTCAAAGAATACACTGAACCTTTGACTGTATATTTCTGGAGAGGGTGTGGAATCAAGGCATTTCCTTTTTCATACCTTTGTTGTGCAGCTTATTGCAATAACATGTTTTGCTTTTCTGGTTTAAGAAAAAATTCTTCCATATCTTGGCTTGTTTTTCTTATACAGTAAGTAAAGTGATTTGGGATTTTTTTTGAGTGAGAAGTGAATCAATAGCATATCAGACATTTGGGCTCTGTTAAAGAAAGGGTAGAAGTACAAACATTTACACGGTGGTACTTAAAACTGGCTGCTGCTTCTCTAGATGTTAGGAGACTAAAGTATAAATTTTTAAACATAGCTCCTTTTCTGTGAGCTGATAGTTAACTACAAAAGATAAAAAGTAATTACCCTTTAGAATTTAACCCATTGGTTAACAGTGCTCTCAGATCTCTTGGGACAATCTGAAAATGGTTTTACAAGTTTTGATGATTATTAGTGGGTAGTTATTAAGCATTTCTCCTAAAAGATCGGTAGGAAAATCAAGGAATTCATCACAAGAGATAATGCCCATGTTGATTGCATTATCATAAATGACACTTAAAAATCTTTACAAATAACTTGCACTGATTTTAACTTGGCATAATAAAATTTGGCAGGATATATTTACCTAAAAGTTAATTTTTCCTCAAACTTAACAACCTAAAAAATACCACAATAAATAAGGTTCACCGACTTTATTATGTGCAGCAGTGGGGTCTGCTGCTGACTGACACAGTCAAGAACATTTCAAGGAACATGAATGACAAACAGTGCACAATTTTGTGAATGTACTAACAGCCACAGAATTGTCCACTGTAAAAGCGTTGAACTCCATGGTATATGAGTTCTATCTCAATAAAGCTGTTACTTAAAAACTAAAAGGAGTGTGCTAGTTGACACATCTTGACATTGACCTTTGAAACTTTATGTCTCAGGTTCCTTTTGCAAGATACGTGGCAAGAAATAATATATTGAATTTAAAACGGTAAGAAACAATGAGGATTTCATTTGGTGGATGTGGGGGAAAACCCAGGAAGAATGTTTTATCTTCTGTGATTCTTGTACAGTAAAAAATCTGGGGTTTAAAGTATTGAGTTTGGAATATGGTCCAAAACCCAGGCACAGTAGCCCTTTCTATAAAGTGATGAGGACAGTCAGTCTCCTCTTCAGGAGGGAGGTGGCACTTGGGTGGGTACTGAAGCTCCTGCAGTCTGTTCTGTGACTTCCGAATATCCCCAAGCAACATAACTAATTATTTTCACGAATAGTTGCTTGGAAAAATAACAGCTGGCTGTTCTTGATGGTCCCTTTTAAAACTTAATTGGAGGGACAAATGGCCAGTGATCCCTGCGTGAAAACTGCCTGCATAGGTAACGGAACAAAAGCTGTGAGTGGGGAAGTGGAGTGAACCAGCAGGAGTGCTGAGCACCAGGAGCTCCGGGCACTTAGCACCGGGGAAGTTTCTGTACATGCAGACACCACAGGGTCTGACACCAGGTTTTCATCAGGTGGAGCAGTATTGTTGTCAACGAGGCACCCTACTGTAAGGCTCCTTTCCTCAAAAGAAATCACAGCTCTTTACATGCTTTTATTCTCAGCTGCAAATGAACAGTTAATCGTCATAGTCCTAAGGTGTGGGTATCACTGTGTAGAAAGCAAGCACTTAAGGTAGAGTTATTTTTGTGTGTAATGTCATCTCTATTTCAGACATGTAATGAAAACTGGGAGTTGGAACCTAGGCCGTAAAGCAAGACTGTTCTGGGAAAACCTTCTTTAGGCTTTCTTTGTCATACCACTGATTAATTTCTTCATAGTTGTTACTTGTTCAAAAATGTCTTATGCATATTTGATTCCAGTAAGCAATGACCTTAAAAATCAGGTTTCTCTCTCCAGATACTGCATAGAACGTGTGTTCAGACCTCGCAAATTAGACCGATTTCATCCCAAAGAACTTCTGGAATGTGCGTTTGATATCGTCACCTCCACCACCAACAGCTCTCTGCCCACTGCTGAAGTCATCTACACTATCTATGAAATCATCCAAGAGTTCCCAGCCCTTCAGGTTCCTTTCCGCTTTCTCACATTCTGAGGTTCCCCCACCAGAGTCCTTCATCAGGTGTGGGGTGGGGCACCGCCTGCAGAGCTGCACCCCAGCTGTGCTGACAGTGAATCACTGTCACTAAAGTGACAGGAGAGTTTGATGATGTTGCTTTTGAGTTTTACCTCAGGCTCTTACCTAGGCCTTGAAAGGAACAGCCTTTGTTTTTATCTGTTTGTTTTGTTTTGAGGGAAGGGTGTTGTTTTTCTGCCTATTCTTCCAAAATGGAAGAAATTAGGCTGATTCCTAAGATGGTTTTTTTTAGTACGTTTATAGCCTCTTCAGAGCCCTTGGTGGGTCCCTCCTATACCTGAGCTCTCAACTCCCCAACTTCACTTTTCCTCATGTTGGCATGCTCCCTAGCCACTGCTCTTAGCCCGAGGTTTGGCTCTCAGGCCCTCCCTCCCCATTCCGTGGGCCTGTGCTGTTCACTCCCATCACAGTTCTTCTCTTGAAAGACTTCTCTCTACCCAGCCATGGTGTTGGCCCTTTCTCCCCAGGAAGCCTGACTGCTCCCCACTGATGGACTGGCCCCCTTTCCTTTTCAACTCTCACTGACTCAAGACATCACCTGCTTCCTTGAGTTGTGTTGGTAGTTGTTCAGTCAGAGTGTGTGCTCATTTTTGTTTTTTTCCAAATGATAAGAGGAAGTTTATTTAGAAAGTTACAGAGGTGGTAGAAGTGAGCCAGTTTAGCAGGAAGACAAAGGCAGCTGCCGAGGGGGGAATTTGAGGGGAAGGGTAAAGCACCCTCACCCTCGTGCTCCCACAGGCAGAATCGCCCAGGGTGTGTGCTCCTTGGGGCAGAACCTGTGTGTCCACTTTTCTGCATGCCCTGCTGCACCGAGCTCCGGACGTAGCTCACGACTCGGAACGCTCATTAATTGACAAATGTAAGGATAGCTGTTTCCCTAGCCTGTGCTTATAAAGTCAGTTACAACTGAACCAGATCCTTTCCCTCTTGAAGTCTGTGCGAATTTGCTCAGGCTTTTTAACATAACTGAAGGCCAAAGTACTTTGATGTGTGTAATAAAGTGTTAAATGGTATTACACTGTTTGACTACAACAAATGAAAAAAATGTATATGAAAAAATAAGCTAGAAAGTAATATACTAAAATTCAGTCTTTCACGCTCAGTCTTTTCGTGTGTTAGGATCGTAAATTGATAGTGAGATCTTACGTTTGGTCATGTAACTACCTTGCTTTTATAACTAAAATAGTCTCTTTTTTTCGGGGGTATCCTAGGAAAGAAATTACAGTATTTACTTGAACCATACCATGTTACTGAAAGCAATACTCTTACACTGTGGGATCCCAGAAGATAAACTCAGTCAAGTCTACATTATTCTGTATGATGCCGTGGTAAGCATTTAATTACTTTCACTTGATATTGAAGGATACAAATAGTTCGTGAGCATTTTCTTAGTGATGTAGCTGTGACATTGAATTTGGAGTTGTATCTCCTTCCCTCATTGCTATAAGGTAAAAGAACCAATTCTCTGATTATATCAACAATTAATGAGCTTTTATTCTGGACTAGTGACTTCCAGGGTGTTGTGTGTTTTTTAAGGGTAACTTCTGATTTTATAAAGATCAAATTGTCTTATTTCACTTGTAAGATAATAAAGTTCTTCACTAACCTACTTCTGGAGGCAAAAAATCAGTCCTCACACTTGCTAATAACGACCTTTACTGAGCACCCACCCATGTGGCAAACATTAGTCTAATCTCCTTACGTGGGTTAACGCACTCCATCCTCACACGTGCTGTAATTATACTTAATTTGCAGAGGCCAAGAGAAGAGAATATTAACATTGAGGATAAAGACTTACCCCTGCCCTTAGTCCTTCCAGCCTCCCTGTGCTTACCAGCAACGTCACTTATAGGTTGGGTTGCTGGAATTGGGGAAGAGTGTTTTAAAACTCTGTTGGAGCCTCACTTGCCACCTCTTTCCTGTGAGACCAGGGCAGTGGCACCTCCAGTTCCTCTTCATAATTAGCCACATCATAGTAGAGCCTGGAGGGAAAACACTGAAAATTTTATTTTCTTTAAATATATTTTTATTGATTTTAGAGAGAGAGGGAGAGGGATAGAGAGGTAAAAACATCAATCGACTGCCTCCTGCACACCCCTACCAGGGATCGAGCCTGCACCCCAGGCATGTGCCCTGACTGGGAATCAAACCAGTGACCTCTTGGTTCATGGGTCAACGCTCAACCACTGAGCCACACCAGCCGGGCTGAAAAATTTAAATTGTGTGATATTATGAGGCTGGGATGGAGGTGAATGCTTGCTTATCTTTTATCATTTTTTTCTTGTAAAATATTGGTTTTTTATAACAAATAAGAAGCATAGATTCTAGGAGATTCAGTAACTAACAGTACCAGACAGTCTCTGGTTAAGGCAGAACAAATAGTGAAAGTCCATAATGGCTTATTGTTTTTTATACACCAAAAGGCTTAACTAATCTTTCTTTCATCTGGCAGGTATACCTCGAGGCCTCTAACATTACTGTCAGTTTCTAGTGGTTCTTTCCTCCCCCAAAATGCTGCTGCTGTGTAGCAGTGACAGATGCAATATGTCAGTCAGACACTGGCCCCAGGGTCTTGCAGAGGCCTCAGGTCAGCCTTGTTCATATCCACAGCCACGGCCTGACTGCCAGCGTGGGATGAAATGCGGAACCTGTCAGTCCGTGGTTTTTATCAGGGGGACGGAGATCAGTTGACTCCCTCCCCCGCAAACAGAAACGCCCTGGTCAGGCCTGTCCACCTCAGAGTTGCCTCACCATTCAGCAACTTTCCCCTTTTTAATTCTTTCATGTAAGGGTTTTTCACAATTTAAAATAATGGGAAGTTTTATATGAATTGGAAAAAAAAACTTTTGTAAATTACAGAATTAACACATCTTTCATGATTAGGAGTAGTTTATCCAAAATGAAGACTGTGCTTAACAGAATTAGCCTGGAAATTGTACCTTGTTCAGGGTCATTTGGTCTCTCTCATTTTACCTTTTTCTTCTACATTAGACAGAAAAGCTGACGAGGAGAGAAGTGGAAGCTAAATTTTGTAATCTGTCTTTGTCTCCTAATAGTGTAAGTACCTTCTCATGGTGTTATTACAGCTCTCTGTGAATTTGTGAGACCAGAAAATGTCACCAAATTCTTGCTGCAGTAAGCCGGCAGCACTGCCTGCTGCCTCACAGACGGTTTTCCCCGAGTGTTAATAGGTACCATGGCAACACGGGACTAAGGGAAGAGAGAAACCAGTGCTGTGATCAAAAAAAGCCTCTCCATGCTGCGGCTTAATGTGCTGTAATCATCCTGTTCTTTCTCCACCATCAGAACCCTCTTCACACCCTTGTAAAGGCTGCCTGGTGGGCCCTCCTGCTGAGCAGACCTAGTACTAGCTATCCTCTTCTGAAATAGATTCTGTGGGACTAGAATGAGGCACAGAGCTCTGCAGATTAATGGGCATCCACCCATCCTGCAACCCCTCCCCACCAGGGTCTTCTAACGCCTGAGAACTAAATTAAGGCTCTTGCTTTACTGGTACATTTCCTCCTAAATTCTTGTGTTTGATCCCATTAGCTGTGAGGAACATCTCCCGGGGTAACCAGGTTTATTGTATTCTCCCTGCCGGCATTAGATTGGGCCCAGATCTTTGGCATAGTCACCCACACTTAACTGAGCTGCTGCGATGCAGAAGACAACAGGGATTTCTTACATTTTTCTGAATATTTACATAGGAAGAGAGATTTTAAAAACCTTTCCAGAACCCTGTAGCCCTTGGACAGACATGATCCTATGATCAGCAAAACTCACACATGGGAGAGGTTACAATGTGACTGTACTCAGGTCAGGCAGAGCTAGGGAGAGAATGAGCGAGTCGAGGAGTCTACAGACTGCTTTCAGTTCTTAATTAGGATTGGCCTTTAAAAAGACATGAGGGGGGAGAAAAAGAGAGACATGAGGGGACATCTGCAGCATGTATTCACCCTCAGCTCTTTAAAACAGGTTCACAGGGCACACATAGACCACAGTTTAAAGAAATCACCCCTATAGTTTGCAGGTAGGGAAAGTAGACCAGATCAATAGCACTGGGAGTTCTAGAAATTCAGCTAGGTTAGATTTTAAATGTTAAATATTGGAAGAGATATTGATGATATGCAAAGTGACCTAATGGCATAGCATTCTAATACAAAAAACCGGTATTTACATAAAACCCTAGACATGTACACAGCACATACTTGTGTTCACAAATAGCGGAGTGTATCAATAGCACAAAGAGTCTGCTCAGCAAACTGCCCGATTCAGTAATTCCCTACCCTAGGTTAAGGCCGAAAGGTTCTTTGAACTAATGTCCCATTTCAAAGCTATTTCACACTTGCACGTGAAAGCTGCACTGGTTGCTAAAGTGTCAGCTTCTTTTCGCTAAATTTCTATTCACTGGTCATTTGTGATGATAAGCATTGATTCAAAGTTATGTGTTCAGTTAGTTTAAAATGGAACAATTAGTATCTAATAAGGCAGTTGGTACTCTCATTATTTAAAAATAGAACTCCAAGCATATTAAAAACAGGAGTAGAAATGCTGCAAAACAGTTTCAAATATCTGGCCCCGTCTTATTTTACAAATGAGGCACTGAGGCCCAAAGAGATACCGTGAGTCGTCCAAAGTGACGTGAGTTAGATGGTGACGATAGGGTGAGGACCCAACCCGGGGGGTGTTGACTCTAGTGCTTCTGGTATTTTATTAATGGGGAAATTTAATGTTACAATTATTGAGAAGAAGTTATTAAGAGAAAAAAATTAAATGAGACCATTTTAAAATTAAAATATTTTATCTTTTATAAAGAGATCTTAACATTTTTATTTTTAAAAAATAATTTATGATTATTGTGTGAAACTATATTAAGCTGACTGTTCATTCAACTCTCAGTTTCCAGGTGCCAATTTAGAGTTGAACCAGGTTCTGCTTGCCTACAGCCTTAAAATAGCTACAATTTTGCTTCTTAATAATTTCCACTTTAGCTCCGGGAAGTTTTCTCTGGTCTTACGATCCCAGTTATTGCCTCCTCACTTGCTCTGTGCCAGCGACTGTGCCGGCTACTGAGAGGTCATCGCTAGTCCCGCCCTCTCCTGGGAAGGACCATGTATACAGGTGGCAAGAGCTAGGAGCTGGGATCAGGGACTGAAAGACCAGGAGGCTGCCTGCAGAAGATGACATCTAGCTGCCCCCCCCCCCCCACCACCACCACCACCACCAGATACAAATAGGAATCAGTCAGGCAGAGGGAGGAGAGGGGATTTCTGACTGCTTTGGTGTGGTATTAGATAGAACAAGACAGACTTTGCCTTCCTGTCCCCAGCCCCGCCCCCCATTTGTATGGCTGTAGTAATCAAAATTCATGAGAATGAGGATGGAAAGGAGAACAATATTGGCTTAAAAATATAATGGAGGGGGTGGGGGGCGGCTGGAGAGAGGTCAATGGGGGGGAAAGGGGGACTTATGTAATACTTTAAACAATAAAAATTTAAATTTAAAAAAAAAAAAAGAAAGAAAATATAGTGGAAGCTCTGCTAAAGCCAAACTCTGCCCTGCTGGGGTCAGCATTAACTATGAGTAAGTGTGTGGCTTAAAAATGAACTTGTGAGGAGGTAGGTGCCTGAAGCACTTCTGTGAGGTGCCTTCGAGTTGTTGGAAAAGGATAATCCTCATTTGGGATTGTGGTAAGGGCTAAAATGACCTTCAGCTACCAAATCCTCTTCTTGGATTGGAGGTATGTGTACAAAACCCAGTGCAATGTAAATCTTCCCTGCTGTGGACTGCAAGCTAACTGTGCCTCTTTGCTTTCTAGCTGTGTCGACTCTACAAATTTATTGAGCAGAAGGGAGATTTGCAAGATCTAACACCAACAATAAATTCATTAATAAAACAGAAAACAGGTGTTGCCCAACTGGTGAAGTATGGCATAAAAGATCTAGAGGAGGTTGTTGGGCTGTTGAAGAAACTTGGCATAAAGTTACAGGTTTGGCAATTGTTTGATTCTGGCGGTACAGATTTGTAGCGTTAATAACAGCACAAGAGGGAAATGGGTTTTATTGTATTAATGCTAATAAGTGTTTTATTGTCCCAGAAGATCTGTGCTTTCGACATTTTGCAACATTTGATACCTAGTAATAATTTTGGCTTCAATCAGAATTTCTGTGCAAGCATCACGATTCCTGTTGTGCAGCAATTCTTACTGTCATTTAGCCTCAGAGAAGACAGCAGTTTCTCTTACTTGGCGGGCTATAGTGAAACAGACTTTGTACCAGATCTTACTGAATATTTGCTTTATGCTAAATAGATTATTCTGATGGAAAACAGTGCCTTTGACACGGTTGTGTGGCATTTCGTTTGGCAGGTCTTGATCAATTTGGGCTTGGTTTACAAGGTGCAGCAGCACAGCGGGATCATCTTCCAGTTTGTGGCGTTCATCAAACGGAGGCAAAGGGCTATCTCTGAAATCCTTGCAGCTGGTGGCAGATACGACCTGCTGGTGAGGGCTGGCCCCGGATTTGTTGATCTGTTCTGGCTTAATTTCATTTATTCCTCAACTTGTTATTTTGAACATTTTCAAACCCACAGAAAAATAGAACCAGTAGTATAGTTGAACACCTGTATATCTTTATTGATTTACCTCTGAGTACAGGTTTTGTGTGTGTGTGTGTGTTTTATTTTTTTATTTTAGAGAGGGAGAGGGAGGAAGGGGGAGAGAGAAACATCAATCGGTTGCCTACCATACACACTCGGAGCAGGGATCAAATCCGAAACCTTCCAGTGCACTGGATGACACTCAAACCAACTGAGCCACACCAAGCTAAACATCTTTCATCGAGGATAGAAATGTCTTGTGAACCACTCTTGTAATGTTTTTAAACTTTTATTTTGAAATAATTATAGATTTACAGGAAGTTGCAAAGATAGTACAGAGAAGTCTAAGTAACGTTTACCCAATTTCTTCCAGTGGTTAAACCTGGCATAATCTAATAAAATGTCAACACCAGGAAATGGACATTGATTTACTGTATGTGTATAATTTGTGCCATTTATTCACATGTAGATTCCCACAACCACCAAGTGCAGAAACCTTCTCTGCCTTTATGTCCCTTTACTTCATCCCCCATGTATCATGTGATTGTCTTAAATACTTTCTCTACATACATTGAGATCCATATCAGAAAGTGTTATGCTTATTACTTTGATTGTCACACTGAGAGACTCAAGAGAAGAAGGAAGTCTGTTGTATTTCTCCAACATTTCTGGTTTCTCATGAGAAATCTGCTGTTATTTGAATTATTTTTTTCACTATAGGAAAGGTGATTCTCAATGGTTTTAAAGAGTTGGGTTTTTTTTGTCTTTAGTTTGAGGTTTATTTATGATATGTCTTGGCTGTAATAGGGCAGGTATTGTCTAAAAGTTTTCTGTCCTGCTGGGTTGCTTCTTGTGTGGTCTTTTAGCCAGAAAAAGCAGGTTTTCATCAGAGCTTTTCTGTTGTTTTGCCTTGGCAGTTTCTCTGGCCCCCCATTCAGGACATATGAGGCAAAGACCAAACCCAGGGAACTAGCCATGTGTCATGTGGTTTCTGGCCAGTCTGCTGCCTTCTCTTCACTTCAGAATCTTCTTATATTTGTTTTATGTAATGTCCAGGATTTTTAGCTGTACTTAGCAGGAAGAATAGGGAGAAGTGTACTTATCCATTTTGGGTACAGAACTTATATGTTGCCCTAGATCCGTGGTCGGCAAACTGCGGCTCGCAAGCCACATGCGGCTCTTTGGCCCCTTGAGTGTGGCTCTTCCTAAGCCTTAGGAGTACCCTAATTAAGTTAATAACAATGTACCTACCTATATAGTTTAAGTTTAAAAAATTTGGCTCTCAAAAGAAAGTTCAATCGTTGTACGTTGATATTTGGCTCTGTTGACTAATGAGTTTGCCAACCACTGCCCTAGATGGTTTGGCTCAGTGGATAGAGCATCAGCCTGCAGCTACAGGGTCCCAGATTCGATTCCAGCCAAGGGCACATGCCTGGGTTGGGGGCTCGATCCCCCCTCAGTAGGGGACATGCAGGAGGCAGCCAATCAATGATTCTCTCTCATCATTGATGTTTCTCTCTCTCTAGTTCTCTCCCTTCCTCTCTGAAATCAATAAAAATATTTTTTTAAAAAGAACCTATATATTACATTTTAAATTATATAGTAATATAAAATAAGTAAAAAGAAACAGGTAGAATTAATTTTAATACTGTATTTCATTTGATACAATATATCCAAAGTATTATTTCACCATGTAATCAAAAATTTTTAAATTATTGAGCCATTTTACTTTTTTTTTATTCTGAATCTTTGCAGCCAGTGTGTATTTTACAGATAGCACATGTCAGTTCAGATTAGCCTTATTTCAAGTGCTCAAGCCACATATGGCTAGTGGCTGCCCTATTGAACAGTACAGTTATAGATGTAACATTTACTTAAATTTGCATGTGGGCTTGCTTCTGTCTCTTACACACACACGCGCGCGTGCCTTTTTGTTGAACCCTTTGATGATAAGTTGCTGGGAGTGCATGCACTCTAATCATTGCTCTGCCCATAATTGCAATTTCTTCTCTCTTTCATAACCAGAACTGTGTGTCTTTCTCTGCAGATTCCCCAGTTTAGAGGACCACAGGCTCTGGGGCCAGTTCCCACTGCCATTGGGGTCAGCATAGCAATAGACAAGATATCTGCTGCTGTCCTCAACATGGAAGAACCTGTAAGTGCCGGCTTTGCCTTCCAGTGTGCCTTGAGTCGTCTTTCATTCCGTAGTCATTTACATGGAGCCCAGATGTGGCAGTGATAGATTTGGGTTTGGTAGATTATCTTTGCCATGATAGACAAGCCAGAAACTTGGTGTTGAGTCCTTGCCTTTCAGTCCTTAGCCTCTCACGGGGGAACCTCGACAATCCAGCCTTCCTTTCCTAGCCTCACTCTTCATCTGTAATGAGCTCTGTGGGTATGAGGTGTTATTGTTGTTAACAGACTCATATCAAAACCCCTTGTTCAGAAATCCTGCTGTACTCTGCAGAGCTAAAAATGGTTCTTTTTCCTTTGTGTTTCAAGCAAGATTAATTTTCCTAGAGGGTAGTTTTGAAATAATATCTATCCTAAAAGACAAACATTAAAGTTTTTTTTACTGTGCGATTTACTTATATTACTATGTAATTTTGAAGTAAAGGCTTCTGCACATATGTTGCTGTACAAGATTTCAAAATGACTGCCTTCATATGAGTGCTGCTTCCCACCTGGTGCTGGTCCGCCTACATGCCTGTAGTCTCCCTCTTCTAAATGTCATCACTCTGTTTCTGATCCAGGTTTCAATAAGCTCTTGTGACCTCCTGGTAGTAAGTGTTGGCCAGATGTCCATGTCCAGGGCCATCAACATCACCCAGAAACTCTGGACGGCGGGAATCACAGCAGAAATCATGTATGACTGGTCACAGGTAATGAGGCACAGTGAATGGAATGCAGATAGTCATGGCTTCCATGGGAGATCATCCTCTACCACTTCGGGTTCTCAGACTCTGTCTCTGAGGTTACAGTTGCTTCCTGTATTAGTTTCTGATTGCAGCAGTAATAAATCACCACAAACTTAGTGGCTAAAAACAACACAAGTTTATTAGCTTACATTTCTGGAATTCAGAAGTCTGAACAGTATTAACTGGACTCAACACAAGGTGTCGATAGGGTTATTACTTCTGAAGGCTTTGGGGGGAGAGTCCTTTTCCAGCTCTTAGAGGATGCCTGCATTCTTTGGCTCATGGCCCGATCCTCCATCTTCAAACATGGCAGAGTAGCATCTCCTTTCCTCTCTGACCTATGCTTCTGTCCTTATATTCTCTAACTCTGACTTCCCTGTCTCCTTCTTATAAGGACCCTTGTGATTACTTTGGACCCACCCAGATAATCTAGGATAATCTCCCTATCTCAAGATCCTTAACGTTAGCACATCTGCAAAGTCCCTTGTACTATATAAGGTAATATATTCACAGGTCCTGGGGATTAAGACGTGGATGGACACCTTTACAATCCATTATCCACCCTACCACACTTCCCAAGGGCATTCTGTGTTTAGTGTGTCTGTAGCTTTATATCCTCAAACCTCCCATAGCTGACTGAATACTTGCCTACCCTTTATAACTAACTTCTTACTGCCATGAGCAGATCACAGAAGGGATTGTACCCCTAGGTAATCATCCAAGTTGTACATGTTTGCCCACACTCAAGGTGCCCCAGAGCCTGAAGAGACGCTTGGGGAAACAGAGCCCCCACCCTCCCTCCTGCTCCTTTCACATCACCTGCCCAGTCATTTATGAAGTTGCTGTTGTCCATTTTTGTGTTATATAAAAATTCATGTCAGAAGTAGGCTGAGCAATAATTTTTTTTTATTGATTTCAGAGAAGAAGGGAGAGGGAGAGAGAAACATCAATGATGAAAGAGAATCATTGATCAGCTGCCTCCTGCACGCCCCACACTGGGGATGGAGCCCGTAACCCAGGCATGTGCCCTGCCAGGAATTGAACCAGGACCTCCTGGTTCATAGGTCAACACTCAACCACTGAGCCATGCCGGCCAGGTACAATAATTTTGTTGTTCAGGTGCGATAATTTTTAGTCATTTTCCAGAGCAGTATTTCTTTCATTTGTTAACTTTTTTCATAAATTGTTAGAGAAGTGCTCTGTCTTACTGTAAAATATAAGCCCAGTAATGTGACTTCAGTCCTGCAATGTGACATCCCCTTGCAGGCTTCTCTCCTCTGATGTTCTTTGCTTTATGATTCAATTATGCTTTTCACTCTCCACTATTTCTTTTGTTGCCTTCGCTTTCCTCAAAGGCCTTTTCTCTCTCTCTCTCTCTCTCTTTCTCTCTCTCTCTCTCTCTCTCTCTCTCTCTCTCTCTCTGTGTGTGTTATAATTTATGGCACCTTCCCTCAATATTTGAAGCTTCTGAAAACCTCTTACTGTGTCCTGACCACACTGATTGCCCATGGACCCTTAGAACAATAGTGAAAGTAATGAAAAGAGGTCTTATTCCTCCCTTGAATTCTGCTTAATATTTATAACCCCTGAAGTCAGCATGTTCACTTTGAGAATACAATTGAACACAGTGTTTTCATTCTTTTTAATTCCTTGAAGCGGCTCCCGGTGCTCTCTGTTATTTCATACGCTGTTTATTTGTTTCAGTCCCAAGAGGAACTACAGGAGTACTGCCGACATCATGAAATCACCTATGTGGCCCTTGTGTCAGATAAAGAAGGAAGCCATGTCAAGGTAAAGACCAGAGAAAATCTTTCACAATTCAGTAGATTTCCAAAACTCTGTTAACTGTGGAACACCCAACTTCCCACCTGCCTGTGGGTGGAAATCCATTATTTTGTTCTCCCTCTGAATTGCTGGACTCATTATTGGAGAGAATCATCATAATAAAAGGCCGGAGGCATCACGACTGAAGCAACCAAACGACTGGTCACCATGAGGTGCATGGAGCACCTCTCGGGACCTCCCCCTACCCCCCCACCCCATCCCCAGGGACGCTGGCAGCATAGGCAGAGCATCCTGGGGTGCTGGCAGCATCCATGGAGCGTGCGAGGCATCGTGGGGCGGCGGACATGGTCCTGATTGCAGGCTAGGCTTAGGGGACCCTACACGCGCACGATTTAATCGTGCACTGGGCCTGTAGTATAAAATAAGAGAGACTCTGAACACTTCCTTAGAGCTTAAAAAAATGGTGGCTGTAGTTTTTTCCTAATTTTCTTCCCTGTTTTCTTTTTCCATCCAAGAAAATAATAATAATTAGAGGTGATACTGCTGACTGGCATATTCTCTGGCTACTTGCTAACCAGTTTTACTGTATTGCATGTAACTAAAAATGCTCAAACTGAAACAACCTCATAACCTTTATTTCTGTTTTTAAAGGAAAAAAACCGAAATCAACATTTTTCTCCTTGTTTTTCTCTTATAATGTCTTTGTCTAGTTTTAATATGACAGTAATATTGGCTTCATAAAATGAACTGGACAGTGTTCTCTCCCTTTGTGTTTTCTGGAAGATTTGTTTAGAATTAGTATTATTTAATCCTCATTTATTTGGTGAAGTTCACCAATACAGCCACATGGGCTTAGATATAGAGCTATTCAGGTTGCCTCTTTCTTCATGAGTTTTGATAGTTTGTATCTTTCCTAGAATGTTTCCATTTCATCTAAGTTTCCAAATATTCCCTATTCTTTCACTATCTGTAGGATCTGTAGTGATATCCTCTTTCATTCCTGACATTGGTAATTTATGTCTCCCATCTTTTTTTTCTTGATCAGCCTGACCAGAGGTTTATCAATTTTGTCTTTTCAGAGAACCAGCTTTTGATGTCTGCATTTTCTCTATTTTTTATCTGTTTTCTATTTTATTGATTGCTATTCTTTTTTTTTTAACCTGCTAATTTTAGATTTAGTTTATTTTTCTAGTTTCTTCTACAGAACTTTACATCAGGGTTTGACAGACTACAACCTACATACAGGCCAAATCCAGCCCACAGCCTATTTTTGCATGGCCTGTGGGCCACAAACCCTTTTTATGTTCTTTGTTTAAAAAGAAAGAGTGTGTGACCTGCAAAGTTTAAATGTTTACTATCTAGCCCTTTACAGAAAAAAAAAATGCTGGCCACCTGGTATAAATTTCACTCTACATACTGCATTAGTTGCATACCATTTATTTAGAACTTTTTATTTTCACTTAGTTCAAAATATTTCTAATTTCCTTGATGATTTCTTCTTTTATCCATAAGTTATTTAGAAGTGTGTGTTTTAATTTCCAAATATTTGGGTATTTTCCAGATATATTCCTTTAACCATTTTTAGTTTAATTCCTTTGTGACCAGAAATCATACTCTGTGTGATTTCAGTCCTTTAAATAATGGTCTGTTATTGTAAATGTTTCATGCACACTTGAAAAGAAGGTGTTTCTACATTGTTAGGAGGAGTGTTTCGTAAACATCAATTTGTGCATATTGGTTGATACCATTGCTTAAATCTTCTATATCTTTCCTAACTTACTTGTCTGTTTGTTCTATCAGTTACTGAGGAGCATTGATCTCCAGCTATAATTGTAGGTTTATCTATTTCTCCTTTTAGTTCTATCATTTTTGCTTCGTGTATTTTGAAACTCTGTTATTTGGTGAATACACATTTAGGATTTTATATCTTCTTGATGAATTGACCTCTTTATAATTATGAAATGTTCTATATCCCTGGTAATATTTCTTATTCTGAAGTCTTTTGGTTAGTATTTGCATGGCTTATCATTCTCCTTCTATTTGTGTCTTTATATTTAGAGTAGGTTCTTTACTAGTAGAGACAGTCACTAGTTGAGTTTTGCTTTTTTATCCAGCCTTTTAGAAATTGGTGTGGTTAGACCACTTATATGTAATGCAATTATTAAAATGATTGGGTTTAAAACTACCATTTTACTATCCGTTCTTTTTCCATTTTTTTTCTGTTTTCATGTCCTCTTTTAAATTATTTTTTATTCCATTTTATCTCTAGTATTGGTTTACTGACTATAATTCTTTGTTTTTGATGGGATTTTTTAGTGACTTCTCTTGGATTTATAGTACACATCTCTAACTTATCACATTGTACTTTCAAAAAATATCATGCACCTTCACATATATTACAACAGAATAATATTACAACAGAATATCTCCATTTCCTCTCTCCCATTTTATGTGCTATTGTTACCTAATGCTTTTTTTTACTTATGTTATAAATCCCATTATTAATATTTTGGTTTTTTGTTTTTTTTTTAATATATTTTATTGATTTTTTACAGAGAGGAAGGGAGAGAGATAGAGAGTTAGAAACATCGATGAGAGAGAAACATCGATCAGCTGCCTCTTGCACATCTCCTACTGGGGATATGCCCGCAACCCAGGTACATGCCCCTGACCGGAATCAAACCTGGGACCTCTCAGTCCGCAGGCCGACGCTCTATCCACTGAGCCAAACCGGTTTCGGCAATATTTTGGTTTTAATTAGTTAGTTATCTTTTAAAGTGGTTTTTAAATAAGGGGGAAATATCCTTTATATTTACTCACATATTTACCATTTCTGGAACTGTTTATTCCTTTGTGTTAAGCCAGATATCATTCTGATTTAATTTTCCTTCTGCCTGAAGAACTTCCTTTAATATTTCTGGTTAGTGTAGGTCTGCTGGCAATGAATTCTCTTAGCTGTTATTGGCCTGAAAAAGTCCTCATTTCACTTTCATTTCTTTTTCTTATTTTAAGTCATCACCCGAGGGCACGTTTTTGAGAGAGAGAGAAAAACATTGATCGGTTGTCTCCTGTTTGCGCTGCCACTGAGTTTGTGCCCTGACTAGGAATGAAACCCGCAACCTTTTGTTATGTGGGGCTCTGCTCCAGCCAGCTGAGTCACCTGGCCAGGGCTCACTTTCATTTCTTAAAGTTATTTTTGCTGGTATAGAATTCAAGATTCATAATTTTTCTTTTTCCATTTTGAAGATGTGTTTTATTGTCTCCTAACCTGGTTTAAAATGTTTGCTTTGATCCTCTGAGTATAATGTATCCTTTTTTTCCTGTCAGCTTTTAAGATTTTTTTTGTCATTGGTTTTCTGCGATTTGAATATGATGTGCCGCCGTGTGGTATTCTTTGTTTCACAAGGCTTCTTTGACCTGTAGATGTATAGTACTTATCAAATTTGGAAATTTTTTAGACATTATTTCTTCAAATTTTTTGTCCCTTTCCCTCCTTTACTTCTGGGACACTGATTATAGTATATTAATTATTTGATATTGCCCCACAGCTCAGACTCTTTTTTGTTTTATTGTGTGTCCCCCTCCCCCGCTTTGTTTTGAATGAGTGCCTGATCTTTTCTGCAATCTCGAATCTGCTTTTAATCCCATACAGTGCATTTCTTATTTCAGATATTATATTTTTTTCATGTGTACAAGTTATATTGTGTGTTTTTTAATGTCTTCCATTTCTCTCATTGTGGTTCTTATTTGCTTTATATTCTTTATAAGATTTTAAATGGTGTTTTAAGGTACTTATATACTAATTCCATCATCTCTGTCATTTCTGGGGCTATTTCTATATATTAATGTTTCACCTGGTTATGAGTCATATTTTTTAGCACTTTGCATTCCTAATAATTTTTATTGGTTGTTGGACATTATGAATTTTACATTTTTGGGTGCTGGGTTTTCTTATGCTCCCGTAAGCTCTGTTGACCTTTGTTCTGGAATGTAGTTAGGATCTTTGGATTCTGTTTGATCCTCTCCAGGCTTGATTTTAAGCTTTGTTAGGGCAGGTTCAGGACAACTTTTAGTCTTGGCCTAATTTAGTCCCTAGCAGTGCCTTCGGAGGATTCTGCCTCATGCCCTATGTATTATGAGATCTCTCTACTCTGGTAAGGACAAGAACTATTCCCAGTCCTGTGATTCCAGAAATTATTATGCCTACTTATTTCTGGTGGTTGTTTCTTCAGCTGTGGATGGTTTCCTGTCACCCATGCCAGGTCAGTACCTCTGCCAAAGATGTGAGTGGAATCTTCTGCAGAGCTTCAGAAATATTTCTCTGTGAACGTGTGGCTCTCTCCTCTTTGGTCGTCTGCCCCACAATTTGTAGCCAACTTGGCCTGCCTAAACCTCAACTCAGCAAGGCTCCTAGTCTCTGTTTAGGTACCCCTCCCCGGCACTGCAGTCTGCAAACTTCTTCAACACAATAACCTGGGCCACTTGTAGGATAATAGCCCTCCACTGCTTATTGTCCAATGTCTGAAAACCATTGTTTATGTTTCATCTGGTTTTCTAGTTTAAGGCAGGAGAGCAATTCTTGTAGTAGTTAATCCTTCATGGACAGATCTGGAAGTCCCCACTGGCAGTCTGGTTGTTACTCACAAAACCATCAGTTACCCTACGTTCCACTGATCAGGCCTCGTCTAGAGCAGTGATTGCTCCTGCAGTATTACCAGGAGATGACTGTCTAGCCTCTGCTGATAATTCCAGTGTCATAACACACTGCTGTTATGGTTAGCACATTTTAGAAACTTGACTCAGAATCTGCTTCCCAATAGGTACAATCACTGGTCCTAGTTCTACCCTCTGGAATAGTTAAGGTAACAAATCTAATTTTTCCTGCTTCTCTCAGCTACCTTCAAATAAATTTTAGGAGTCAGCTGCCATGCCACTTTAACTGTCCTCTGTTCTGGTGTAAACATTCCAGTTACTGAAGCCATTCCTCATCACATGGTTTCCAGATCCTTGACCCTCTTAACCTCCTCTAGACATACTTCACTGTGTCACTGTCTGTCTTTAAATGTGATACTAAAATTTTACAGAGTGCTCTAAGTATGTTCTGATTAAAAGGAAAGGGTCTGTGACCTCCCTCCATCCAGATACCATATTTCTCCTAATAAAGCCTATAAGTGAATTCTTAGCAACCATGTGGTTCCTTTGGCTCATACTGAATTTATCATCAACTAAACCCATTAGGCTTTTCACACTTATTACCAGGTCTGGCTGGCCTTCCACAATGAGGCTTTAATTTCAGGACTTTATATTTATCTCCATTAAATCTGATTTTGTTCATTTCAACATTGTTCCAGCATCTCCAGCTCTTTTCAGTCTTGATTCTGCCTCTATTAATGATGGATCGATAGCATCACCTTCATATATGAAGGGCAAGCCATCACTTCATTCAGCAAATGCATTTTAAGCATTCATTGTGGGAGGGGTTACATTGAGGCCCATGAAGAATACAGGGACATTAAGCCACAAGCCCTACTGTCAAGGATCCTGTAATCTAATAGGAAACATAAGACATTTGTGCATGATTATGACCTAGGAAATGCTCAACGCCATGAAGGTCTTACAGAGAAAGTTCTCTGAGGGTTCATCAGCCTAGTAGATTATTTCAGAGGTAGCAAGGACGTCTACAGGGTGGAGGTGGCATTTATACTGGAACCTCAAGGATGGGCAGGATACAAGTATGTGCGGAAAGGGACTTTTAAGCAGAAGGAATAGCAAAGGTAATGGTAGTTCTTTCCGTAGACTGTCCGAAAGATAGAGGCAGGCCAGCAAAGAACTATTCTGGTATTACACTCAATAGTTTGTTTTGGATAAAGCAGAAGGATTATAAAGAAGGGGACTTCAGCCCTAGCTGGTTTGGCTCAGTGGATAGAGCATCAGCCTGTGGACTGGAGGGTCCCGGGTACGATTCCAGTCAAGGGCACATGCTCGGGTTGTGGGCTCAATCCCCAGTAGGGGGCGTGCAGAAGGCAGCCGATAAATGATCTCTCTCATCATTGATGTTTCTATCTCTATCTCCCTCTCCCTTCCTCTCTGAAATCAATAAAAATATATTTTTAAAAAAGAAGAAGAAGAAGGGGACTTCAGCAGGAGAGAATGGTTCTAGCTAGATCATGGAGAGCCAAAAAAATTTGGACTGTATTTAGCTACTAATAGGGAGTCAGTGTATGTTTTTAACAGAAGGGGACAACAGAATTGTATATGAAAAAAATTAACCTGCAGGGATGTGTAGTATGGAAAGGAGCAAGGGAAAGTTGAAGACAGGGATAGCAATGGGAAGGATATCGGGCTATCCCCAAGCCAAGGCTGAGTGCTGGCCATGCAAGTGGAGATGAAAGGGCAGGCACCATAAAAGTAGGATGACAGGACTTGGGTTTGAAAAGGAGAGGGAGGAGTTGTAGAAACCTTGGTGACTGACCAGAGGATGTTTAAGAAGAAGAATATGTGAAAGAAAGAAATTAGGAGCAGGTTTGTCTTGGCCTTTTTTTTAAAAAAAAAATTCTATCATCTATGATAAGCTATTCTAGTCTAGACTTGGGTTTCTCAACAGCCACGCTTTGATGTCTGGGGCCAGATAATTCCTTGTGGGACTGCTGTCTTGTGCATTGTAGGCTGTTTAGCAGCATGCCTAGCCTCTACTCACTCGATGCCCCAACAGTTGTCACAACCAGAAGTGTCTCTGAACATGACCAAATGTCCTGTGAGGAGCAAAATCGCCCCTAAACTGTCGCCTTGTCTTACCATAGAATTCTGATTTAGCCTTTTGGCTTCTGAAATGATGAATCTGTTTCATTCTTTTTAAGGTTAAGTCTTTTGAGAAGGAAAGGCAAACAGAGAAACGTGTGCTGGAGTCTGATCTTGTGGACCATGTTATGCAGAAACTGAGGACTAAAGTCAATGATGAAAGGACTATCAGGTAACTGTAATAAACAAAGGCCCAGAAAATCAGCTGGGACTATCTATATAGAACATAGGCAAATTTACTTTAAAAATCAATTTGATCCTTTTTGGAAATAAAGATAGGTCTGGATAACTTTCAGTGAATCTTTCTATTGTTTCTGAATAACTCAGCAGTTTAACTATATGACCCCCTGTGTAAGACTAGTTGTTTCTTACTTTCAACATTTTTCTCTGGAACATATCCAAGAATATTTTATCATTTTGAAAGGGCTAAGCTGCCAAACTCTGTCTGCCATTATCTTATTTGGTCTGTTAATCAGTGAATTTTGATAGTGTTTTGTCTAATATGTTCTGTGAAGAGATCTAATATACTCATGATGGGAATCTAAATTGGTGCAACTGTCTGGATAGGAATTTAATAAAGTAAGTTTTAAAAGCCTTAAGACTGGCTAGTGACGTCAGAGGAATGGCAGCATAAGGGTGCTTCTTTTCCTCTCCCCCTGACATTTCAACAAGTTAACCATCTTTTCAACAAATAAGTCCCTGCTCAACACAGATGCACACCTGAGAGACCTGCACACTGAAACACCTAAAGGTGGGCATCCGGGGATAAACAGGGCAGCGAGAAGGCAGGAAAGCGCAGACGGCCCGCATGTGCAGCCCTGCAGCTCAGCTGGGAGCTCACAGCCTGGCCTGGAGAGGGGAGAAAGCCGGTGGTAGCAGGCACTTCCTTGGGCCTGGAGGTACAGAGGGATGGGGGGCGGGAGGGGGGGAGGAGCAGCGAGCAGCCTTTGAGTCACAAGCATGAGCAACGAGAAAGAACAGTGACTGAGTCAGCAGACGCCCAAAGAGAACATGGGGTTCTGCCATGCGGCTCCCCACTGCTGGGCCGGGCGGTGGTGTTTCAAAGAAAGGAAACCACAGAGCCTTGCTACTGCTTCGACTCCCAAAACTCGCCTCCTGCTGCCCTTGAAATCGACTCCAGGAGCATATTATCTGTAAACCGAGAGCTGTTGCAATAGGTTCGCTGTTTCCCTCTGGGACTGAACCCCAGGAAGGGTGCTTGGGGTGGGACCCTGCAGAGGTCAGGGGTCACCATTACTGTGTGGGCATAACAAACCCCACCCCCAAGCAGCATGGAGGTACTGTCCTATGGAAGCCAAGGAGGATCAAATCTGGTAAAAATCTTTCGATTCAGCGCCATCTACTGTAACATAGTAGAAAGACCTCTTCAGAGATAAATGTGAAAACAAAGAAGGGAGCCCTGACCGGTTTGGCTCAGTGTATGGAGCATCGGCCTGCGAACTGAAGGGTCCCGGGTTCGGTTCTAGTCAGGGGCGTATGCCTTGGTTGCGGGCGCATTCCCAGTGGGGGGCGTGCGGGAGGCGGCTGATCGATGTTTCTCTCTGCCCCTCTCCCTTCCTCTCTGTAAAAAATCAATAAAATATATATTTTTTTTAAAAACAAAAACAAAGAAGGGCAGCAAATACCACGAAGAACCACAGTAATGATGCGAGAAAGTACTGACAAGCAATTCAGTGCACTCAGAAAACAAATGAATGAACAAAAGGAGTATTTCTCCAAGGAAATTGAAACTTTAAAAAAGAATATATCAGAAATACTGGAAATGAAGCAGGCAATTTAGGGAGATTAAGAGTGAACTGTTGAGCATAGAAAACAGAACCAACCAGTTAAAGGAAAGAACTTGTGATATCGAAGATAGGAATTAAGAGGGAAGAAGAGAGACCTGAGAATAAAGAAAAATGAAAGAGCGCTATGAGACTCCCTGACTTAATCAGAAAAAGTAATAGCAGAATCATAGGCATAGTGGAGGAGGAAGAGAGGAAGCATGGACTAGAGAGTCTATTAAAACAAATAGTGAATGAGAACTTCCCAAGTCTATGGAAAGAACTAGATCCTTGAGTCCAAGAAGCAAACAGAACACCTAGTTACTCCAATCCAAGAGGCCCTCTCCAAGGCACTTGGTGATAAAGCTGTCAAAAATTAATGACAAAGAAAAAATTCTCAAAGCATCCAGGGAAAAAAAGGAAGTGACCTACAGAGGAAAACCCATTAGAATTTCATCTGACTTCTCAGCAGAAACTACAAGCCAGAAGAGAGTGGAGCTAAATATTCAAACATCTAAAAGAGAAATTACCAGCCACGAATAATATATCCAGCAAAATTATCCTTTAGATATGAAGGGGAAATAAAGACATTTCCATACATTTACAAGCTGAGGGATTTTATCACCAAAAAAACCTCCATTGCAGGAAATACTCAAGTTATTCTACCTGAAACAAAGAACATGTCACAACACTACGAGTAAGATCCCCCAAAACTTATAGCGTAAACAGGGATAACTTGTGACAACAAAAACATACAAGAGGAAGGGGGGAAGGTCTGAATTGGCAAAGGAAGATGAAGATCAGATATATTCAAGATATCCCGTATTCATGGATTGGGAGAATCAACATAGTTAAAAATGACCATATTACCCAAAGCAATATACAAATTTAATGCAATCCCCATCAAAATCCCAGTGACATTTTTTAAATAAATAAAACAAGAAACCATCAGATTTGTATAGAATCACAAAAGACCCCGAATAGCCAAAGCAAGTAAAGATAGTCTCTTCAATAAATGGTGCTGGGAAAAATGGCAAGCCACATGCAAACGAATAAAACTGGATTACAGTTTGTCCCCATGTGCAAAAATTAATTCAAAATGGATCAAAGACCTAAACATCAGACCTGAAACAGTAAGTTACATAGAAAAAATATAGGTACCAAACTTATGGACCTGGGTCATAGAGAACATTTTATGAACTTGACTCCAAAGGTAAGGGAAGTAAAGACAAAAATAAATGAATGGGACTATATCAAACTAAAAAGCTTCTGCACTGCAAAAGAAACTGGCAACAAAACAAACAGGCAGCCAACCAGATGGGAGATGATATTTGCAAATTGTAGCTCCAACAGAGGTTTAATTTAAAAATATATATAAAGAACTCAGCACCAAAAAAACAAACCAATCAAAAAGTGGGCAGAGAACCTGAAAATACATCTCTCTCAAGAAGACATACAAACAGCCAATATGAAAAGATGTTCAACCTCACTGGAAATTAGGGAAATGCAAATCAAAACTACAGTGAGATACCACCCTGTTAGAGTGGCCATTATCAACAAGACAAGCAATAACAAGTGTTGGAGAGGTTTTGGAAAAAAGGGAACCCTCATTCACTGCTGGTGTGAATGTAGACTGGTACAACCTCTATGGAAAGCAGTCTGGCAATTCTTCAAAAAATTAAGAATAGAGCTACCATATGACCCACCAATTTCACCCCTGGGTATATGCCCGAAAAACTCAAAATCATGTATTCAAAAAAATATATGCACCCTTATGTTCACTGCGGCATTATTCATGGTGCACAAGACATGGAAACAACCAAAGTGTCCTGCGGTAGAGGACTGGATAAAGATGTGGTACATATACACAATGGAATATTACTCAGCCATGAGAAAGGATGGAATAGCACCATTTGCAACAACATGGATGGACATTGAGAACATTATGCTAAGTGAAATAAGTCAGACAGAAAAAGTTAAGAACCATATGATTTCACTCATATGTGGGATATAAAACTGAAACTCATGAACACAAACAGCATGTGGCGGTTGCCAGAGGGAAGGGAGTTGGGGGAGCGGGGGTCCTAATATAAGGTGACTTTGGGTGGTGGGCACATGGTGCAATATAGAGATCTTATAACACAGAAACCCACACCTGAGTGGTGGGTGATAGTTCATGTGGGTGACAGTGATGGGTGACAGTTCATGTTGACCAATGTCACCCTAATAAATTTAATTTAAAAATTAAATGCTACTGGTATCTAGTAGAGACCAGGCACGCCACTGAACATTCTACAGTGCACAGGACTGACCACCCACCCCCAACAAAGAATTATGTGGCTCAAAATGTTAATAGTGTCAAGACAGAAATCCTGGGTAATATAAAATAAATGTTTTTGTCCTGACCAGTTTGGCTCAGTGGATAGAGTGTCGGCCTGCAGACTGAAGGGTCCCAGGTTCAATTCTGGTCAAGGGCACATGCCTATGTTGCAGGCTCAATCCCCAGTAGGGGGCTTGCAGGAGGCAGCCGATCAATCTCTCATCATTGATGTTTTTCTCTCTCCCTCTCCCTTCCTCTCTGAAATCAATAAAAATATATTTTAAAAAATTAATGTTTTGCTCTCTTCTCCCTCCCTGGCTCTGCCCCCTCCCATCTGCACCTAGCTTCCATAAATTCATCATCAGGCTTTTTCCAAGGGAATATGTTTTTGAAGTCACCAGGTATTAAGGGCTGCAGATCCAAATCAAAGACAGAGATTTAGAAGAGAAAACAAAAAGTCAACTAATTAATAATGAGTACATGAATACTATTAAGACACTTAATCGGCCAGATGGGATTTAGTTTTAGCAGGAAAGGTTTAAAATCTTTCCTCCCAATGATTATTTCCCAAGATAGAATGCTATTGTGTCTCTCAAAGGCTAGAAAGTCTTTGAAAGAACATCCATTCACAGCTTTTGAAAGAATCTCCTTATTTACTAAATGTTCTGTGGGTGACAGCCAAGGTTGCTGCCATAATGAAGGAGGGGCCTGCCTGTGCTAATGTTTCCTTGTATTGTGAGGGAAACGGAAAGAACACCCATTACATTTCATTGAAATTAGCTTCTTATATTGAGCCAGGATTTCAAACAGCTGAATAGATCAGAATGTTGTCTTTAGGCATTTGTTAATTTGAAATGACATCCTTTATAATTTTTACCTGCTCTTGACTAAAAGCATAATTAAGTGCAAATTAGTTGTTTTTGTTTTTCCTTCACTAATAACCAATACTTATGAAATATTTTTATATTGAATTAAAAAAATGATTCACTCTAAGTATAGCTCACTATAAGTAATCTGTGTTGCCTTTGACTTATTGACTGTTTTCTTTTTTTTGTTTTGGTTGTTTTTAGAGAAGCTTCCGATAATCTCGCAGTACAAAATCTGAAGGGGTCATTTTCTAATGCTTCAGGTATAATTACTAATTACAATCTAAACATAATAATGCTTTTATGTGTGTATGTGTTTTCTGTAAGCACTATGTGGCTAACTCCTTGTTGCATCAAATATATATATTTTTAAGTAACATATATATAATTAATTGTACCAAATAGAATTTATCCCTATGCTTTGAAACTCACATCTTAGAAAATAACAAGATGATTACTGGTGATTACTGGGCATTTGGTGACTTCTGATCCTGGTATTCTTTGTCTTAGTATCTTATTTTTACAAGTGGTTTAATCTTTCTTCAACTTAGTTTATAGTATAGATTTATTAAATGTGGATACTTTTCCTGGAAATTTTCCCCATACACAGGATTGAAGAAAAGTATTTTGAAATCCTTCGGGGAAAGATGATTAGATATAGATATAGATATAGATATAGATATAGATATAGATATAGATATAGATATAGATATAGATATATAGACATATAGATATAGATAGATAGATAGATAGATAGATTGATTGATAATTTTTTTTTTTCATGAAAGCCAAGCAGGAACAGTGGTGATAGTTATGCCTTTAGTTTCATCACATCTATCTTACTAAAAAATAAGTGTCCTAATTAAGTCCACAAGAAGACATATTTGGCTTTTAACAGAATTGGATCTTTTTGGTTCATTTCTGTTAGCATTGACTCTCTGTCACCATCAGATTTCAAATACTTTGAGAGATTTAAGGACTGTTAATCTCAGAGATAATGTTTTGTTTTTTTCATGGGTACATGAGGTTTGGGTGACTCATATCGCCTCCCTTTGTTTTTGTCACTCCCACGCCCACCTGAGGAGAGAAGGCTGTTGGTTTTGACGGAAGCTCCAGACTGCTGGGTGTTGAGGTTCTGGGTTCTCCCTGGGCAATTGCAGGCAGTTGCAGAGACAGAAAACAAGGCCCAGACATCATCTGGCTCCATTGAGTCACCCCAGAGGGATCCTATTAATATTCTCCGTCCTCTCGGTGTTAGAGAACATAGGACCAGAGAAGGCCTGATTGTGAAGCTCTCTCTGTTTCAGGTCTGTTTGAAATCCATGGAGCAGCCGTTGTCCCCACTGTGACTGTGATAGCCCCGGAGAAGCTGTCAGCCAGCACTAAGCGGCGATATGAGACTCAGGTGCGTTAGTGTCCAAGGCTGTCGAAGGTGAGCTACAAAGGAAGGAAACAGGAAAGGAGAATGAGAGTGTTCTGGAAATATTTTCCTTCCCACTTCCCTAACTTGGTGGCTTCTGAAAGTTGCATCAACACAATCATCTCTCTGGCATCAAGATTTTGCCACATCCGTCCTCCAAAGAGGCGTCAGTGTGGACTGTGGGCCCTAGAAGCAGCTGTCAGAATTATTGGATCTACACAAAAGCTTTCTCATCTGGCTCTAATGGGGGGTTTTTTGTTGTTGTTTTTTTAAATATATTTTTATTTCAGAGAGGAAAGGAGATAGATAAAACATCAATGATGAGAGAGAATCATTGATTGGCTGCCTAAATGGAGTTTGTTTTTGCTTTAAATAACAAAGCAGAAGAGATCTATCCCAAGACTTGAGGCAAAAATATCTTTACATATATTTTGGTATCTATTATCTGCCTGACTCTGTGCTAAGTGCCATGTAAAATAAAAGACATAGGACTGGCCCCACTCCTCAAAGAGTTTGTAACCTTAGAAGCATATGCATTTTATGCTTGGAGAACAATACATGTGAATAAGTAACAGAATGCTGAATTAAATATCTATAATAATAAAAGCATAATATGCTAATTAGACCGGACGTCCTTCCGGACGAAGTCAGGGCTGCAGCCTGTGATCAAGGCAGCCGCCATGGCTACGAGGGAGGGATCCAGGCAGCCGCCACGGCTGCAAAGGCCTACTCCTGCACGAATTTTGTGCATCGGGCCTCTAGTATTTAATATGAGTGTTAGAGTATATTACAGACACACGGGAGAGACAGAGGTCAGTGTTTGCTTCAGAGATGGTCCCTGAGGGATTGAAAGGGGCAGGGAGAACAGGTTAGGGTTTTCCAATTGGGAGGGACGGAAGGAAAGGCGTCATGGACAGTGCTAATGAGCACGGTCAGGACGCCGGCCTCACTTGGGAAGAAGTGAGTGTTGGAGAGCAGTCATTTTTTAGAAATGTAATTAGATTGAAATACAGAAGATCAGGTTACCTTATTTTTGTAAGCTCTCCTGGCTATTTCTCAGGATGTTGGGTGGAAACCAATTTTTCACATCTTTCTACCGTATTTCAGTTTCATGTTCTCGTTGCTACCACCTTCCCCTTTTTCCAAATTTAGCTTAATACTCAAATCTCCCTGCTTCCACATGAGTTTCACCACACTGAGCTTTTTACTAGGTGTCATCTCAAAATTATAAAGAAATAAGCAACTTAGGTGGGTTTATTAAACAAATTATAGATAGGCTACAAAATCTCATTTCCCGATATCATAATGGGATACACATACATCTTCCTGAGGTGGATTAAGTGCAAATTCTAGGCCTTGGTTTGTCACCTGTGATCGTTTCCTGGAATAGGACATAGAATGGCAAGAAAGATGGCTTGGTTTGACAGGTTCTGAATTCTGACATGTTTTCTTTTAGGTACAAACCCGACTTCAGACCTCCCTTGCCAACTTACATCAGAAAAGCAGTGAAATTGAAATTTTGGCTGTAAGTTACTTTCTTTAACCTTTTGAGGATGGCGTCTGTCCATGCTGTCAAAGTAGTTTCCTCAGAGGCCAGGGCTTTTTTGCTCAGTGTCAGCAGTATTGGGGTACAAGCTTGTTATCACTGATGTAAATCTCGTGTAATCTAAAGAACTGGGGAGAACAATTGAAGGTTTTGTGTTTGTTTCTCCTACTTCCTTCCTCTGAAATGAAAATGAAAATCATTTTTCTAAATGTTTCAGGCCTTTGCCTCACTAAGCCTACACTGAGTGAGGGTAGCAGTGTCACACCTCTGGAGTGAGTGCAGTGTGTGGGAACTAGGAGTATCAGTTCACCAGGGCTGAGATCTTGTCGTGCATGGTTCATTAAGTCTGCTCTATAGCACAATAGCATCCCGGACTCTGCCAGCCACTTTCATGTTGCTCCATCCACAGTGGCACCATCATCACACGTCAGTATGTGCTGCCAGGGGTTCTCTGACAGATGATGTACATTTTTGTGTATTGACAGGTGGATCTACCCAAAGAAACAATCTTACAGTGTTTATCATTAGAGGTAAGCAAAACGAACTCTTCTGCATTGTGGTTTTTAAAATCCCAAAGCTTTGCCAAAAACAAAAACAAAAACAAAACCACTGAAAATGGTATTTTCTTAGTGATGTTAGGTATTTTTTGTCAGTTCCAGGAATTTGGAAACTTGTTCCTTTATGTGACATATATATTACTAAATCAGATTTTAAAAGAATCATACTTTTCTGGTGACTTTTAAATTTCAGAGATTATTTAACAAATAACTAGTGCTTTTATTGAGTGTCAGGCTCTGGCAGGTCTTGTCCTAAGCAATTTACAAATCTTAAACTCATTTAATCATAACAAACCCAAGAGAGAGGTACTATTGTTATCACCATTTTATAGGGAACAGAAGTAGAGAGGTTAAATATCTTACTCGAGGTCACCCAACTAGTAAGTAGTAGAGCCAGTATTTGAACCTAGGTAAAGTAGTGGAATCAGTGTTCTTAACCACTGCTAGTATACATGTCATACCTTCATTCCAACTAGGGAAGCTCATTTATAGAACTAGAAGTGTATGGAAGATCTAAAAATTTAATTTAGGTACTTTTTTATATCCCCCCCCCCCAAGTACATACCCTAATTATCAAATAACCAAATAACTTGTTCAATTTTGAATAGTTAAACCTTTGCTATTAAGAATGCTTAACTATAATCATAGCTATAGGTGATTTTTGTAACATCATATCAAAGAATACTTTGTCTAGCCCTAACCGGTTTGGCTCAGTAGATAGAGCGTCAGCCTGTGGACTCAAGGGTCCCAGGTTCAATTCCGGCCAAGGGCATGTACCTTAGTTGCGGGCACATCCCCAGTAGGGAGTGTGCAGGAGGCAACTGATCGATGTTTCTAACTCTCTATCCCTCTTCCTTCCTCTCTATAAAAAATCAATAAAATATATTTTTAAAAAAAACAAAACTTTGTCTATCCAGATTAAATCAGATGAAAAATGAACTTTGCCCCAAAACTAATGCTTCCTACTGTATTTCCTGTTGTTGTATTATAAGTAAGCATATACCACTACACTGGCAGTGTATTATCTCATGGTCCATTCAGATGGATGCACATCAGAGGTGGTATGTCCATGTTACAAAAAATAGACAATAGGCAGAAATAACTGGTCTAAAGTCAGATCAGCACACACGGTGCTGCTGTATTGTTAACCAGATCTAATAAGGTGATCTGCTGTAAAGAAAACTGATGCTTCAAGGAGGAACCCCAGCAGTTTGCCCAGCAGTTCTAGTATCGCCCTATAATGATTTCTTCAGTATAATTAAAGGGGGGAATGGCATTGGACTTTCATTAGTGACCCAGAAAAATGCCACTTAATAAACCCTAGTACCTGCTGTTAAGTCTCACTTATTTTTTCTAGTGGGATGCTGATGAACAGGCATTTAACACAACTGTGAAGCAGCTGCTGTCACGCCTGCCAAAGCAAAGATACCTGAAAGTAGTCTGTGATGAAATTTATAACATCAAAGTAGGAAAAAAGTAAGTTATCACTTAGGCACCGCAGATTTCAAAATGGGTTAAAACTCGAGGAGGGGTTTTTAAGTGACATAGTTTATTGTCTAGAGGTTTGATGGCTGATAAGCTGTTATGTTAGAACTGCAACTCAGGACTGAACCACAGTCATGATCTTGTCAACCACAAAACCGAGGTCTCAGAAGTAACTATCCCAATTGTAAATTTTAATCACCCAGGTAACTCCTAGAACTATCTATATATATAAAAGCCTAAACAACCTTTACGACAAAACGACCAGAATGACTGGTTGATGGGTCGCTATGATGCGCACTGACCACCAGGGGGCAGATGCTCAATGCAGGAGCTGCTCCCTGGTGGTCAGTGCACTCCCACAGCAGGAGCACTGCTCAGCCAGAAACCGGGCTCACGGCTGGCAAGCGCAGCTGCAGCAGTGGTAGCCTCTCCTGCACGGCGGCACTACTGAGCAGCAGCAGCAGCAGCAGCAGCAGCAGCACCAGCAGCAATGGTGGCAGTAGGCGCAGCAGGGCCGAGATGAGCTGCGCCTGACCCCGGCTGGGGCTTCTCCCCAGCCGCCTGCTGCTTCAACACTGCTACACCCCTTAGGGGTCCCAGATTTCGAGAAGGTGCAGGCCAGGCTGAGGGACCCCACCCATGCACAAATCTGTGCACAGGGCCTCTAGTGTTTAAATAGAAAACAGCTGTGACTACTTTGCTTTATGTCCTCATGTCAGAAGCCAGCTGTTCACATTCTCTTCCGTTTAAAAGGCAATGACAAAGCCTGTGAAGCGAATGGTGGTCTCCTTGTGTAGGACCTTATACTGCAGACCCTTACCAGTCACAGCTTTTGTAAAACTTGTGCAGTGTTTTAGTGCCTAGCCTTCCATCTTGTTTTTAATTGAACAAAACTCCTACAGTTAGGTGCTCTAAAAATAAATTTTTACTAACCCTGTTCTCTATCCATTATACTGATCCTCCTTTTTCCCTTCTTTTGCAGGGTGTCCGTGCTATTCCTGTATAGCTACAGAGATGACTACTACAGAATCTTATTTTAATCCTAGAGAACAGTCATTACATTGTTCAGACCAGGAGCTGTAAAATGTTGTACATTCATTGTAATTTTAAATTAACTTTACATTCTAAGAAGCTGTCACGCAAAGTGGAGCTTTATAAGTTTTTCATTTGTAATATATATATATATATAAATTTATCTTTTGCAATATAATAAATGCTTTCATATATTTCCTTTTTAATTGCAAATCTATTGACATGAAAGGTTTTGTGGAGCTAGAAGACAGGAAAACAGCCTTGTTCTTCCCTTAGCTCTAATGACTAACTCATGAAAATGTCCAAACTGAAGGGCATAAAGAAGTCAAATATCATCATTAACTTGTAATCTTTAGTATTAATTTTGTAATATGCTTATCCTAAGGTGATTAAGCAAACTCTAATTTGACTATGAGAATTCATTCAAATTTGCTAAAGGAACTATGATAAAATTACATAGCCTGGCCGTGGCTGGTGTTGCATAATGGTTAGCATCCACCTACGCACCAAAGGATCTTGGGTTTCATACCCAGTCAAGAGCATATGCTCAGGTTGTGAGCTCCATCCCTGGTAGGGGGCATGCAGGAGGCAGCCAATCCATGTTGCACTCTCTTCGATGGTTCTCTCCCTTTCCCTTCCTCTCTGAAAAATCAATAAACTATTCTTAAAAAAAAAAAATTTATATAGCCAGTTGGGAAGAATACCCATGAGCTAACACAACTTTTAATAAAATTTTCAGGTTTCAATACCAATAACCTAGAAAATAGGGCTAAAGGCTATTCATAATTACATCATCCCAGAATCAGTACTTACTGCCAGGAATTATTAATATGGGGAGAGAAAAAGAATAAATAAGAGATAGTCAGTGCTGATAAATAGACAGGTTTAATGATGCATTGTTCTTCGCACAGATGCCTGCAGATTCTATAACTAAAATCCAGGAATACACAAGTAGGCAACATAGACCAATTAGCCAGATCTAAAATAAACTGGCTTCTTATAACTACCCTGTAAACATCACAGCTCTTCTTCCGTCCAAAACGAACATAATCTCACATGAAAACAGTTAATGTAGGGGAACCAGAAACCTAGTTTTGTGGCCAAAAGTAAAAACCGAAGGAAAAATAGCAATTTGGCGGTTAGTTGGTGAAAGCAGGGAATCTGGAGCCCTTCACTGTGCTGCTTTGCTCTTCTTACTCTTGCTCTTTTTGTCCCTCTTCTTCAGCCCATCCATGTTTGCTCTCAGCAGGTTTGAATAAGCCTAAAAGACACGGAGCACGACCTTAGTGGGAAGAGTTACAAATTGGTGGGGCAGCTGCCCTGTTTCCATAATGGCTTTAGTGTGGCCAAATCAGAAAGTCTACCTGATAAATAATACCATGGGACACTTGTACCTGAAGGAAAGTGGTGTAAGAGGAAAACACTCACATTTTAGCAGCTTCTGCAATGCTCATCCACTGTGAGTTGCATTTTTTTTTTTAAGCAAAAACAGATAAACATAGGCAACTTCTTGTTCAACTTTACTATAGGCAGAGCATATCTGAAGCCTAAGATGGCAAAATCTAGCTTATAAAAACTTAAAAGGAAGACAGTATCAGTGTTGAAAGTAAAATTCATAGCCCGGCAGCTCTTAATCATAAACTACTGGTAACATATCATAGGAGAGCGGTGAACCTAAATATCAATGCTCACCCAGTGTTCAATGTTATGCTGGCTTGCCCTGAGAAAGGGACATAACAGCAGAAACTCACCATCTGAAACTTATTCACTTCTTTGGAGCTCACCTGGAAAAGAGAAGGGGAAAATGGTCACCCCTAGTATCCATACAGTAACCCCCTGCCTCACCCTAGATAAGAACTCAAAAGCCTCATGAAGCCGAAACCGGTTTGGCTCAGTGGATAGAGCGTCGGCCTACGGACTGAAAGGTCCCAGGTTCAATTCCGGTCAAGGGCATGTACCTGGGTTGCGGGCACATCCCCAGTAGGAGATGTGCAAGAAGCAGCTGATCGATGTTTCTCTCTCATCGATGTTTCTAACTATCTATCTCTCTCCCTTCCTCTCTGTAAAAAAATCAATAAAATATATTTAAAAAAAAAAAAAAGCCTCATGAAGACAGCATCCTAATCGCTAAAATATTCCTTCTCAATCTCAGAGGTCATGATACACTAAAGGCTATTTTCCTAATTCACTCTCCTCTACCTGGGAAGCAGCAAAGTTTGGGCTTTTTTCCACATGAGACTTGTGCCAAGATGGGAAAGAGGCAGAATTATGTTCTTAAAGAAGCTGTGCTTCTCACCTCTATTGAAATCTCTTACACACATGGCATCGACTTTTCTCCCTGGGTGCTGAGATGTCAAAGGACTAAGTACTATTCTTTTCTGCAGGATTCATTTAAACTACTCCCCATCTTATTTTAAACCTATCTTCCTTTAATTCAAGCCTATTTAAGCAAAATGCAAGCTACCACAAGAAATCCTACCTCTAAAAATTCTTTGGGTTTTCTTATTTTGTGATACCCAACTTTATTTTTTAAAACCCCATAGCTTTACTGTAAATGTCCTCGAGATAACTGGTAAAGGGGGGCACCAACTAATTATGATCTTCAAGTTCACGAATATCCTGTACTGATGTGACTGGAAAGGGAGGGCAGTCTGGTTCTGCCCCAGCAGAATAAAGAAGTACAGGCATATCTCAAACATTGTGAGTTTGGTTCCAGACCATCACAACAAAGCAAGTCACAGCCTTTTTGCTGGTGGAGGGCCTTGCCTTAATTTGTAATAAGCGCAACAACTGGCAGCATAATAAAGCAACGCATAATAAAAGCGGTATGTCTGTATTCATTCAGAACCCAGGGAGTCTCTTGGTACTTGAGAGAGTATAAATTTAGTCCGGAGCGCTACTGTTCCCTTTCAAGCCATATTCAACCTCCACCTTGAAAGGGAACACTAGCGCTCTGGACTAAATTTATACTCTCTCAAGTACCAAGTCTACATATAGCTACATGCTTACTCTGTGAACCACAAAGAAAAGGAATAATTAGCTTAAAAGCATCATCTGGTGAGAAGAAGTTGGTCATGGAAAGCCCAGCACAGTAAGCTAAGGGCATAAGTAATCATATATTCACTGCTCCTTACAATGCTACTATGAGTAAGGACCAATATGCTAATTTTATTTCTACAAAACTTTCAGCAGAACAAGTGTTTGACTCCACCTTCATTTTAATTTTGCTCTTGAGTTTTCTATTACAAAGGTAATAAAAGAAAGCCCTGATCGCACCCTGGCCAGGTGGCTCAGTTGGTTGGAGTGTCATCCTATACACCAAAAGGTTATGGGTTTGATTCCCAGTCAGGGCACATACCTAGGTTGCAGGTTTGATCCCCCCGTCGGGACACGAATGGGAGGTAACTGATCGATGTTTCTCCCTCCCTCTCTCAAATCAATAAAAACATATCGTCGGGTGAGGATTTTTAAAAAGAGAAAAAAAAAATGCAGATCCCAAAACAGCTGGGGCGCTACACAATAACTACCCTTCCCTTCATTTAAAACAAAAACAAGCCCTGGACGGTGTAGCTCGGTTGGGCAATGTCTAGTGCGCAGGCTCATCCCGAGTAGGGGTTGTGCTGGAGGCAGCCTTTCAATGTTGCGTTCTCCCTCCAATGTTTCTCTCTTCTCCCTTCCTCTGTAAAAATCAATAAACTATTCTTTAAAAAATAAAATAGCCCTAGCCGGTTTGGCTCAGTGGATACAGCGTCGGCCTGCGGACAGAAGGGTCCTGGGTTCGATTCCAGTCAAGGGCACATGCCCGGGGTTGCGGTCCCGATCCCCAGAAGGGGGCGTACAGGAGGCAGACGATCAATGAGTCTCTCTCATCACTGATGTTTCTCTCCCTCTCCCTCTCCCTTCCTCTCTGAAATCAATGAAAAATAAATGTTTCCTTTAAAAATTAAACAAAAACAAAACCTGGTTCAGATATGCCACCTGCACAGTTAAGTCTTTAAACTCCAAAACTGCAGTGTTAGGAACCCAACTCACCACTGTGCTAATCTTCTTTTTCCCATCAGTTGCTCTTAACAGACACTTGTTGTCTGAGGGCTCGAAGCCCTCCACTGAGCCCTTCCTCGGAATGGGTTTAGTTCGGCCATCGTCTGCAAGGAAAACGCACCCTGGTGACCACAGCCACAGGCGTTGAAGAGGCCGGCAAAGAGCTAACAGGCGGGGGAGGAACAGAGGACCCCTCCTCCACCCGCACTGCTCTAGCTCTGCTGACCACCGGATCCGCCACCAGCTCAGGTTTGGCCCAAACCTGGAAAGCGACTTGCTATCTCCACTCTCCGCGGTGGGGTTTGGGACCCCGACAAGGAGGAGAGCCATGGCGGCGGGCCCCACGGTAACCGGGACCGGCTTACGCTGCTAAGCGCTGATAGGCGTCGGTCCCTCTGCCCTGAAGGTGCCCAGTACGCGGAGGAGGGGAGGAAGGGAAGGCGGGAATGCGTCGGGGGCTGACTCGGGTTCCCCGACACCGGGCACCGGGCTGGGCACGCGGCCTCCCCGCCCCCTCCCGGCCGCGGGGCCGGCTGCTTACACTTCTTGAGGGTGATGAACACGCTGCCCGACAGCCGGCACTTCTGGAAGAGCCTGGTCAGCTCCGTCAGGAACTGCAACACAACACACCAGGCCCCGTCGGGCAGCCGCAGGTCCCGCCGCGTCACGCCCACTCCCACCCGCCGAGCAGACGGCGGCCCGAGCTAAGCCCGACCGCACCCTCCCCGGCGCGCCAGCCCCCACTCACCTGCTCACTCTCCAGCAGAACCATCTCGGCTCCGCGGCCCCACTCAGGCTACAGAAGACCCGAGCAATCGCAGCCGGAAGTTCCTGCCAGGCTGGGTGGGGACTTCCGCTTTTCGATGGCAACTCTATCCCACCAATCCCTGCCTCCGCCCTCTCCCCGCCCCTGCTGCCCGCGCCTGCGCTCTGGGGCGCCCCCGTCCAGCCCCGCGCCTTTGGGCCGCCGGGGATTCACTGGCGAGAAATCCGCTCTCCCCAGTTAGAGCCGAGGGAGGGGGAGCGCGAAAGAAAGACTTGATAGAAACCTACAGTTTCTACCTAACAGGGCAGTGCCTCGGTTTCCCCATCCTTACCATAAGGCAGTGGTTCTCAACCTCCCTAATGCCGCGACCCTTTAACACAGTTCCTCATGTTGTGGTGACCCCCAACCATAAAATTATTTTCGTTGCTACTTCATAACTGTAATTTTGCTACTGTTATGAATCGTAATGTAAATATCTGATATGCAGGATATCAGACACTTGTCTGATAAGGATGTATTTTCATTGTTACAAATTGGACATAATTAAAGCATAGTGATTAATCACAAAAACAATATGTAATTATATATGTGTTTTCCGATGGTCTTAGGCGACCTCTGTGAAAGGGTCGTTCGACCCCCAAAGGGGTTGCAACCCACAGGTTGAGAACCGCTGCCATAAGGATAATAATAGTGTCCACTTCACTGGTTGTGAAGAATAAATGATTTTCTATTAAATACCTAGAACAGTGCCTGGCACAGAGAACGTTCTGGATAAATGTTGGCTGTTACTGTTATTTTCATTATCATTATCATTCTAAATTGCCATGGCAGGTCTCTGAACTCTCCCTCTTCTCCGACCAGGCCGGGTGGCCCTGAAGGACCTCCAGCAAGAAGGACTGGAGCCCGGCCTTGGTTTTAACTCTGGATTCGATCAAGAGACCCGCGTCGGAGGCCCTGCGATGCCAGGAGCCAACCTGAGCCCTAGGCCCTTGGCTTGAAGTCAGCACTCAACGTGCGGTGGGTTTTCGCTGAGCCTCGTCAGCCTGTGCTCGGCACTGCGGTAGGAGTTAGGGATACAACAGAACATGACAAGCTAAATTCCCCGCTTCCTGGAGCTTGGATTAAAAGAGTAGTGAAGAAACACACTATAAAACCAGAAGTACAGCTTCAGATAATGGTAAGCGCTGTGGAGACAAGTCAACAGAGTGACAGACAAGAATCAGAGGGCACTCCTTAGGTTGGGTCAGGGAAATCCCCGGGAACTGAGCGGAATGGGGACAGAAGGTCTCAGACAACGGGCAGTGGACAAAGGTCCCCAAAGGGAAGCAGGTCGCCCTGTTTCCACAAGGCTGGGGTGGGGTGGGAATGGAGAGGCGTTCGGAAGGAGAGTGAAGGAGTGTGGAGAGCTTGGAGAGGTAGTCGTATAGGGCCTATGGCCATGGTAAGTTTGGATTTTGTTCCAGATACAAAGAGAAGTTTCTTGTTAAGCTTTAAACAGGATAGTGACCATCTAACTTACATTTTTAAAAGATCTCCCTTTCTGTGGCGTGGAGAATGTCAGCAGAGAGTCAAGGCAGGAAACAGGGAGTCCCACTAGAGCAGTGGTTCTCAACCTTCCTAATGCCGCGACCCTTTAATACAGTTCCTCATGTTGTGGTGACCACCAACCATAAAATTATTTTCGTTGCTACTTCATAACTGTAATTTTGCTACTGTTATGAATCGTAATGTAAATATCTGACATGCGGGATGTATTTGCAGTTACAAATTGAACATAATTAAAGCATAGTGATTAATCACAAAAACAATATGTAGTTATATATGTTTTCCGATGGTCTTAGGCGACCCCTGTGAAAGCGTCGTTCGACCGCCAAAGGGGTCGCGACCCACAGGTTGAGAACCGCTGCACTAGAGGATTGTATTAGCTTCCTTTACCACAAACTTAGTGGCTTAAAACAACATGAATTTATTCTTTTCTTTTCTTTTCTTTTTCTTTTTTTCTTTTTCTTTTTGTTAATCCTCACCAGAGGCTGTTTTCTCCATTGCTCCTGGAGAGACTGGAAGGGACTGAGGGAAGGGGAGAGGGAGAGAAATAGGAAGAGGGACAGAGGGAGAGAGGAAGAGAGAGAGAGAGAAACATCTTTGTGAGAGAGACACATCAACTGGTTGCCTCTCGCAACCCAGGTACGTGCCCTGAACTAGGAATCGAACCCTCAACCCTTTGGTGGGTGGGCCGATGCTCCAACCACTGAGCAACACTGGCCAGGGTGAATTTATTCTTTTCCAGATCTGGAGGTCAGGCTTCTCATATCAATGTGTCTGTAGGGCTGCATTCCACCTGGAAGCTTCAGGGGAAATCTGTTTTCTTGCCCTTCTAGAAGTCACCTGTATTCCTTGACTCGTGGCCTCTTCCTTACATCTTTCAACCTCTTGGTTTGATTATCACATCTCCTCCTACTGACTGATCCTCCTGTCTCCCTCTTATAAGGACCTTATGGTTCCATTGGGCACACCTGGACGATCTAGAATAACCACCCTATCTCAATATCCTTCATTTAATCACGTCTGCAAAATCCTTTAAACATGTTAAGGTAACATATTCACAAGTTCTGGGTATCAGAACAATAGACATTGGCAGGGGGGCGCTACCACAGAAGTTATTGCAAAAGTCCAGGTGCTAGTACACTTGGAATCAGATTAGGGTACACAGCAGGTCCTCAATTAACTTTATTTTGTTCAACATCGTTTCATTATGTTAATGACATGCCCTGGGAACTTAACTCTTGTTTATATAAATTAGCCTATGGTAAAATCGTTTTCATTACAGGTCATTTTGCTTAAAGTTGCAGAACCTACAGACAACCTTAAGTGAAGACACTGAAAAGTCAACAGGACTGTCGTTCAATTGGATATGAGCATTAAGAGGAAAAGAGAAATCAGGCCTGTCTCATAGGTTTTTTATTTGAGCAACTGGATGGATGGTGGTGCCATTTGCTAAGATAAGAAAGACTTAGGAAGTAAAAAGCTTTTGCTTTTGTTTTCACGAAGAATAAAAAAAGGCCTTAAAAAAAAAAGGCCTTGATATTCCACCCTTTGAGTTACAACTATTATAACAATTGAGAGGGAGGCAAGAGTGGGAGCGGGATGAAGAATTAATTAGAAGGGGTTCGATGGCTGCAAGTCTAGTCCATTTCGTCTTTGTACTGGAAGGGCTCATCACCAGTTTCGTTGAGAAGACCCATGCAGATGAGGGCTTCTGTCACCCCAGAAAGGGGTGCCTGACTTCAAAGTAACCCTTCTCCTCCTGGCCCACAGCCCGGGGAATGCGGATGCTAGTGCTACAGTGGGCCACACCAGCAAAAAATCAGTTGATGTTGGAGGTTTCCTTGAATCCTCTTAGGTTCCAGGCATTGTCTCGCCCCCCTTGGGATCATAGGCTCCGAGGAGGTACTGGTGTTGCTTGCTCAGCCTCTGGAAGGACTCCTCAATGTACTTCAGACCGTTTTCCTCTCGCATGACCGTGGTGCTGAAGTTGGTGTGACTGTCCACACCATTCCAGTTCCCAGGAATGGGCTTAGGATCAAAGGTTGTTATCACTCCAGCCCCGTTTGGCTCAGTGGATAGAGCGTCGGCCTTCGGACTCAAGCGTCCCAGGTTCGATTCCAATCAAGGGCATGTACCTGGGTTGCGGGCACATCCCCAGTGGGAGGTGTGCAGGAGGCAGCTGATAGATGTTTCTCTCTCATCGATGTTTCTAACTCTCTATCCTTCTCCCTTCCTTTCTGTAAAAAATCAATAAAATATATTTTTTTAAAAAGTTGCTATCACTCCAAATCTTCACACTCTTAGTGCAAGATTCCATCACAGAGTCCTATCTGGAATTCCCACTGGGTGGGCATGACCTCAGCGTTTGGCCCCTTGGTCTTGATGCCAGCTCATGAGCAGGCTGGGTAGTGAACCTCCACAATATCCCTGCCATAGGCTCTGTCTGCTCCCACGCCACAGTAGTATGGCCCTTGGGGCCCAAGGAAGCCATTGGAAAGTCAACCAAAGGGGTATATTCCTGCTTCATTCCAAACCAGGAGTGCTGATTACTCACTATGTCAATTATCCCTTTACAGTTATGCCTTAAATTGGTCTCTGCAGGCTTTCATTTGTACTTGAAGACTTCACAGAACACCAGCTTGTTGGGATCCTTGTGGAAAGGGTCCTGAAACATGGCAGCAGGGACAAGATACATATCACTGTTGGAGTCCTCAGACTGTAAAGTACTAGAGCCATCAAAATTCTACTCGGGCACCCTGACCAGTTTGGCTCAGTGGATAGAGCGTCGGCCTGCGGACTGAAGGGTCCCAGGTTCGATTCCAGTCAAGGGCATGTACCTTGGTTGCAGGCACATCCCCAGTAGGGGGTGTGCAGGAGGCAGCTGATCGATGTTTCTAACTCTCTATCCCTCTCTCTAAAAAATCAGTAAAATATACTTTAAAAAAAATTCTACGCCAGCAACTCTTCTATACACTTGGGCTCACTGTCCAAGGTCTTGCATCGCAGGCCTTCTCCAGTATCATCAGTCCGACATACATATCACCCTGAGGCAGGGACGTGTACACCTCCTTGATGCCTTTGTTCAAGTGGGAACTCTCTGAGGTGGAAGATGTTTTGGGGGACAAGTAGGCGGCAGGCAGGTAGGTCGTGAGAGTGAGGTGCGGGGAGAAGAGAGGAGGCTGGAGGTGCTGCTCAGATGCTCCATTCTTCTCCCAACCTCGGCTCTGCCAGGAAGTAAAAAGTTTTGTAAAAAAGATGAAAAGTTTTTGTTTAGGTGAAGTAATATCTGAGATGCCTATGTATGACATGTGTAAGTGGAATTATCAAGCAAGCAGCTGAACAAGTTTGGAGCTCAGTGGTGCAGTAAACACTATAAAAAAATTTGGAGAGTCATCTTCATATGCCACGGGACTAGCACAGACTGGAACAGTCTGGTGAAAACCCCTCCTATGGGGCTACCAGCACAGGACCACTCTGCCATGACCACCACTGGGAATAATCTCTAACGAGCTGTAGGCCTTGGAATTTCTAGAAGTCAGAGTCCTTGTTGGGAGTCCCAGAATGGCCAACATCTAAGTCCTGAGGGCAGATAGAGGGTAACCACTCTGACCCTTTTATTTTCTTTGCCTTTCATCAAAAATCACACAGTGGGAGATTACAAATAGCTTCAGATCCTGGAGAACCAAAACCCAGCAGAGGCCTGCTACAAAAGGTCATCAGCTTAGGATGAGAAGTGAGCAGAGGGTGTTGAACATTTGAAAGAAACCACGGAATCCTCAGAGAACAAACATATTCGAGATGTGGTATCAGATTGCCAGAGAACATCAGAGCCGGCTTGATATTCATGGTCATGAATTTAAGTGGAACCAGTTGCAGCGCTTGTGGGATCTAAGGGTTGGCCTATATCAGCGGTTCTCAACCTTTGGCTGTCGAACGACCCTTTCACAGGGGTCACCTAAGACCATCCTGCATAGCAGATATTTACATTACGATTCATAACAGTAGCAACATTACAGTTATGAAGTAGCAATGAAAATAATTTTATGGTTGGGTCACAACATGAGGAACTGTATTTAAAGGGCCAGAAGGTTGAGAACCACTGCCTTACACAGTTTCTGAAGGTTTAAACCTCTTTATCAGCAAAATGGCGATAATACTTCACAGATGTTATATTTTATAAAATGCTATAATTGAGACTCTTAGGCATGCTCTAACATGGTAAATATGGATACTTACGTTTAAATAACTAAAATTAAATAAAATAAAAAATTCAATTCTTTAGTCCCACTAGCCACATTTCAGAGATTCAATAACCACATATATCTTGGCTAATACAGAAATAGAGTGTTTCTGTCATCACAGATTCTACTGGACAATGCTACTGTGGATACCATAGCATTGGGGCTGGCACATAATGAATTCCCAATAAACAGTGTTATTATTTATGGACCAGTCCCCTTCCATCATTTGGATACCACCTTCTTTTTTCCTTTTTAAAATATATTTTTATTGATTTTAATGAGAGAAAAGGAGAGAGATAGAGAGATAGAAACATCAATTGACTGCCTCCTGCATACCCCTTACTGGGAATTGAACCTGCAACCCCCGCACATGCCCTGATGGGGAATCAGAACTGTGACCTCCTAGTTCATAGGTCGTTGCTCAACCACTGAGCCACATTGGTCAGGCAAAGATACTGTCTTCTTGATTTTTGCTAATCTAATACCACCTGTATTATTAGTTAATATTTTTCTTCAAGTTGGCTCATTTTACACTTAAAGTTTATTTAATATCGTTATCATAAATGAAAAAACAGCATCTTTTGCCATAAAAAAGGAATCATAAAAATCAGTACTATGAAACAAAATAATGTGGCGTGAATGAATAAAGCAATAATGAAGCAAGTCAATTTTTAAAAATAGAGATCCAAAAATAAATTCCCCAATGAGGAAAACAATGGATTGTTAATGATCAGTCCGGAATAAAGACAGCTCAGTGAACAATAAAACTGAGAGTCTATGTTAAAAAGACATGGTTAAATTTTGTCAAAAACACAAAATTCTGCCTTGCAGTGAGGTTGGTGGCTTTTGGCCCTTGGAGCAGAGGAGTATGTGAGGCAGGAAGCTGGGTCCCAGTCTCCAAGTTACATGGACCAGACACCTTTTGGCCTCTTCTCCTGCACTCGCCCTAAGAGAACTGGGAAATGAAAATATCTCCCAAATCCCCTCCCACCTCCTGGGGCCTCCGGCAAAGGCCTAGGCAGCACTGAGTGCAGCACCGAGCCTCCCAGCACAGAACACCTGCGTGTACTTGCCCAGCCTTAGGCCCAAGTGTGGGCCTGCCGCAGGCTGACCTGGGAGGAGAGAACACCCGGACTCCTCAGAGGCCTGGGGCCTGGAGACGTGTCCGCTTGTGTCACCTGAGATCATCTCTCCAGAATGCTGTGGCCATACATGTCCTTTCCTTAGGCAGAGTACGATTGCATTTATTAGGTTTTAATTAGGGCTAGGGTGTGAATTAGGTTCAAAGGTCTTATTTAGATGCCGGTTGATTAACTTACAGCTGTGGTTACTCGAATGCAATTAAGCTTCGCAGTGTCTGGACTACAGTGATGGTTATAAACACAGATGCCTGGCTGCCTGGGTCTGAGTAACAGCTCTACCTCTCCTTGCCTAAGTGACTGGAGGCAAATTACATGGCCTCTATTGAAAGGTCACTTTTTTAAAAAAGGTGAAATGACTCTCACACACATATTTAAGATCTATTTACTTTATTATTAATCAGGGAGCCAGAGAGATGTTACAACTCATTCAAGGTGAATCCAAAGAACAGACCATTTATAGATCAGGAGTATTGAAATGAATTTATAAATGGAAGCAAAATTGAATTTCTCACAAGAGAGGAAGGTTGAACAGAATTCATTTGCACATGCATAGACTGAACCTCAGCACTGCCATCGGTCTCTCCAACCTGCGGGTTGCAAACTAGTTTAAAGGCCAAGAAAGCTATAATCAGATGGCACCGGAGGGTGTGCTCAGTACATGGTTTTTCACTGCAAACACCTGCTAATTTTTTTATTCCAAATTTACTTAAATCCTTCGGTCTTTTAGTTCCCTCGTCTATAAAATGGGGACGTAATTCAAGTGCCTACCCTGTGAATTGGGGAGAGGTAAGTGAGCTAAGGTAGGCACCCTAGTCCCTTAGATTGGAGTTGGCGGTTCCCTTTTCTCTTTGTCAAGAGGGATTCGTTCTACAGAAGCAGGTCACGATGATACAAGCATGGATGAGTGCCCACCTTGCCAGATGCTGTGCTGGTTTCCAGTGTCACTCTGAGGGGCACTGCAGGTCCTGAACTGCCTCCCTGTAGGCCCAGTGTGCTGACGTCAGGGTCAGCTCAGGATGAAGGAAGGGAGGGAGGGTGTCATTGAAACATAGAAGGGAATGACATGGCAGACCCCCTGGGTCTGTGGGACGTGGTTAGTTCTGGTGGCAGCATCCTAGAGAAGGCCACAGGGGAGTCCAGAGGGAATTGAGGGTGTGTCCTAGACATCTGGGTGCTCAGAATGAGAGAATAACCTCCCAGTAGCCATGACAACACATTCCTTAAACTGAATCCACCCAGACACTCCCAACTAGCAATTCCTTTATTCTTCGTATCAGTCAGTCAATCCACAAGCGTTCACTGTGTATCTTCTTGGGAGATGCAGGGCCCCAGGGACTTCTGCTTCCCACGCCCCCAGGATGAACTCCCAGGTTTAGATCCCAGCCCTAATGCCCTAGAGCGGCCTGGTGAGAGCACTGGACTGGGAGTCAGGGGGGCCTGGGTTTGCCTCTTGTCCCTTACTTTAGCTAGGTACTTACCTGCAGTTTCCTCCGCATAGTACCTACCCCAGAGGGTTGTTGTCAGGTTTCAGTGAGATGATCTATGTAAAGCGCTCACGGTAAGCACCAAATAGATGTATTTCTTTTATGTGTCACCATTATGTTACAGACTCAGGCCAGATTGCTAAAATTGCTTCCACTTGCAAACTTCTGAGAGCTACTGCTTCTCAGCCCCTGGCCCCGCCTGGGGGCCCTAGGGAAGTTACTGGAGCTCACGAGTGTCAGTGGTTGGCACTGGCCTTCCCTTTGCTCACAGAGAAATAAGGAAGTAGGCGATACCACCATGTCCCCGCTCCAGGCGGGCACCTCAGAGGCCGGCGCGCCGGCCGAGCCCTGCCTGCAGCGCTCCCTGCGGCCGGCAGGGGACGCCCTGACCTCGCCGGACAAGCGCAGCCGCGGGCCGCCCGTCTTCCCAGATCTTTTGTCCCATTACCTTGGACCATACCAGTATCCAAGATTCTGGTCATTATTTCTCAAAGTCATTTCTGCTATGGCTAGAACAGTGATGGCGAACCTTTTGAGCTCGGCGTGTCAGCATTTTGAAAAACCCTAACTTAACTCTGGTGCTGTGTCACATATAGAAATTTTTTGATATTTGCAACCATAGTAAAACAAAGACTTATATTTTTGATATTTATTTTATATATTTAAATGCCATTTAACAAAGAAAAATCAACCAAAAAAAATGAGTTTGCGCGTCACCTCTGACACGCGTGTCATAGGTTCTCCATCACTGGGCTAGAAGTTTCTGCGTGACGGATATTGTCATTCATTCCATCATTGAGCGGGGACTAAACAAGCACCCACTCGTGCCAGGCGCACTGCCCTAGGTGAGGGGTCACAGGAAGCTGATCGAGATCTGCATTGGAGGAGGAACTGATTTTCTTTTTTCTCAGATAATAATAGGTCGCTTATATTTTTAAGAATTTACTAAGTGCCAGGCTCACTTCTAGTGCTTAAGTACCTTCTTTCTTGAACCCACCTAAGAGTCGTGTGCGGGGAATGTTGTTTATGTTCGTTTTCTGGACAGAGACACGGAGGCACCAGAAGTGACACAACAAGGTGACTCCGGTCACACCACCAGTAAGGGGTGGAGTGGAGATTGGAACCCGGGTTCAAGGACTTTAGAGCCAGCCCCATGCTGCGCTGCCTCTGAGCCTGGGGAAGAGCAGCAAACAGCACAGCCTGGGAGCCCAGGGCCTGTCAGGTGTCCCGGGAGGGGGTGGGACGTGTAGGAGAAGGTGGGAAGTCGGGAAGGAGGCTTGGGCAGAGCAGAAAAGCTGGGGAGTCCACCTCTCATCTTTCTCTCCCGCCCTCTTGGTCTGGAGCCACATCCAAGGCCCTGTCCCCACCATCCCAGCCACACCCGCACACTCCCACCACCACACAGGCCTTTCCTGCCTCCCGGGTCCTTAGTTCTCGGATTCTAGGCCCCCCACCTGCTGGCTGTGTCTCTGAAGGAAAGTCACTTCTTCAACCCCGATGAGCCTCCATTTCCTCAACTGTAAAATGGGTGTGTCTGCCTCACACCGCTGTGGGTTGTCATAAGTGAGAAAGCATGGTGCAAGGCCAGGTTTCATTGTTATTTTCCCCTCCTACTCACTACACATATTCCATCCTCCAAAACCCCCTCTTCTCCACCCCCACCAAACCCCAGCTCGCTAACCTCAGCTCACTGAGCAGAGCAACCCATCTGGGAGCCAAACCGTGCTAATATGCTCATGACAAATGGTTACATATGTCACACACACACACTCCATTTTTGGAGGCAACTCAGGCAATTTTAAACAAAGAAAGGACTCTGAAGGTGGGCTTTGGGGAGATTAAAAGGAGTTCTCAGCACCCCACAGACTGCACCCCATAGCATACACACAAGTCAGCGTGCACAGACCGGGCTGTGGCGCTCATGAGACACCCATGGTCTTTAACAGGTCTTCCCCTGCGATGAGTTTCTTCCTCGCTGAACCTCAGGAGGAGGAGGGTCACCACACCCCATACTGTAGGAGGGAAACTGAGACCAAGACAAGCAAGTGTGGTTGTCGTTCAAACGGTCCCACTGAGGCTGGAGGTCTGGGGCATGAAGAACTCTGCCCCCATCAAAAACAACAACAACAAAAAGAACTCTGTCCTCTTCCTGGCTGCCGTCCCCCCTTCCATGGGCAGTGAGTGGGAGGAGGGGACCCTTTATTCATGATGACTAGGGGTCCCAACATTTTAAATTTCCTGCCTGGAAGTCAAGGACAGGAAATTATAAAGCCAGAGTTTCTGTACAAATTACCCAGGGGCCCTAACTCCCCAAAGTCACAGGTGCTGTTCATCTCTTAGCCTCTGTCATCATTCATTCTTCACTGTCCAAGGAAGCCACTCCACAAAGGGCTCTGAGAGACCAGCAGATGTCGAGTTACGCGGGGAACCTAGACAGACACAATGGACAGATTCCCGTCAGATCGGAGCCAAGTCCTGGTAGTAACATCCATGAATCACGGACTTCAGTGAGTCACAACGTCAAGCTGCAAGAAGCCTTTACCGTCTGGTTACTGGCAAGTAAGAAAACCGAGTGAGACCCAAGAGGGAACGTGACTGGCCCCGGGTCACAGAGCTTGGTAGCGGCAGGGTAAAGGCTGGAAGCCTGAGCCTCAGGCCCATGTACTTTCCACTGCCCTTCACGGCCCTCTGAAAGCCCCAGGGCCTGGGACAGAGGGTGGAAGGAAAAGCACAGGCCCCTCATGGTCAGCCCAGGGCAGCTCCGGCTCCCCTAGCAGGCAGGCTCTGTGTTGGCCTCTGCCCTCCCTTGGGGAGGAAAGAGCCTGGCGTCCATCCTCACACCCCAGGCACCAGGACTCACGTTAGAAGATATAGGAGGCAGCTTCCTGCTTGGCCCTCATCCAAGGCCATTTCACAATAGGGGGAAGAGCCTGGGCTGAGAGTCCCGGGTTACTGCTCACCCCACCCCCACCCCAGCCCCTCTCAGATCCCCCGGGTAGAATTAGCTAGGCCCTACCTGAGGTGGGGGTAGAGGAGAGAGCAAGGCTGGAGAGCCCCCACTGGGAGTGCTCTGTGAGTGGTGCCCTGGAGTGGACCTGGGGGAAGCCTGGCAAGTGCCCACCACCCTTCCCTTTCCCTTGCCATCCACCTGCCAGCATTCACACGTAGGAGTCCTTTGTCGGACAAGGGCTGGTCCACTCCGGTCAGCCCCATAGCACTCACTGTTAGTCAGAGGGGGCCGGGGAGCAGGCTTGGAGAGGGGCAGGCCTTGGTCAGCTTCCTGTAACGAGGCAACGTGACTGCAGGCAGAATATTCTGGGGAGGGAAGCCCCTGTCGTCGTCCTCCCCCTCCCAGCCTGGCCTGACTGACATTCAGGCAGGAACTAAGACAGAGGCATTGGGACATTCGGTGAGGTTTTATTTTCCCCCACAATAGGGTCAGCTCTAAGCTCAGCTCTGTAAGGGATCTTCTTTGAAGTAGGAGGTAGTGGTTAGGGACCCAAATTTTCCTGTCATAAAGTCTTCAAGAGGAGACAAAGCAAACCCAGGCGAAATGTCAAACCACAACACAAGGCAGCGTGAGACCAGCCCACGTTCTCAGGCTGGACAATCCTCGGGGCAGGGGCAAGTCACTGCAGGCAAGGCCGAGGGGGCCCCAAGCATGGGGAGCCTTCAGCTCTGCAGAGCTGGTAGGAACGGTCTTCCAGGCAGGGAAGGGAAGATGGGCAGCAATGAACATGCACTTGCAGGGGACGAGACCCTGTTTGCACAGCAATGAGGCTGGGAATGTGCCTGGTCCTTCCTCAGCTCTCACTCCTTAACTCGGTCTTCCTCTGTCCATGGGAAGCCACTGGCCTACTGAGGCATGTGACCATGTGGAGAGCTAGGCAGGGGCAAGGGGGTGCCAGGGAGCTCAGCGCCTGGGTGGAGGAGCCCTCTGACAACAGGAAGCAGCTGCAGCAGGCTCCAGGGCGGTGATGGTGTCTGTCACTCTCCACCCTCGCTGCAGCCCCTGCAGAACAAACTGTTCTTCGAGAAGCTCTGGGACAAAGGGCCCACACCTGCTCCCCAGGTCGGTTTGGACAAGCCCCCATCAGCACAGGCAGGGAGCCCAGCAGCTTCCCGAACCCCCCGGCCTCCTCCTAACCCTGAGCCTGCTGCAGTTTACTGAGTCAATGAAACACAAAACAAGAGCTTTCTTGGGGGGCGGGGGGAGGGCGGGGAGGATAGGGACTGATCCTTCCTAAAGACCTCATCCCTGGTCCCAAACTCTGAACTGAGTGACGATGCTAAAGTGGTGTGGCTTTGCAGAAACGGCACTGGATCAGAAGTCAAAGCCCTGAGTTCTCATCTTAATTCTGCCACTAAAATGTTGTGTGACCTTGAACAAGTCATTTCCCATTGGTGGGCTTCAGTCTCCTCCCTGGGGAGTTAGAATTGATAAGCTCCAAGGTGCCTTCCAGTTAAAAATGTGAATCTAATGCCGTGGGGTGGCTTTGAGGTTGCTAAAGTGCCTCTCAGGGGCTGGGGTAGCTGGGAGAGAAATTAGGATGAGAATCTGATCAAGGTCATCAGCGGTTCTCAACCTGTGGGTCGCGACCCCTTTGGCGGTCGAACGACACTTTCACAGGGGTCGCCTAAGACCATCCTGCATATCAGATATTTACATTACGATTCATAACAGTAGCAACATTACAGTTATGAAGTAGCAACGAAAATAATTTTATGGTTGGGTCACAACATGAGGAACCGTATTTAAAGGGCCAGAAGGTTGAGAACCACTGGTCTAGATGAAATGGAATTAGATTCAATTTAGAACCTGAGATGGGTTTTGTTTCCCCAGACCCCCATGATAAAGCGATACGGGTCTGTTAACTGAGAATACCTCAAGGAAGAGATAATTTTATGGAAGAAGATTCCCCAAGAATTGTTGAAGAGCTAGAATCCTTCCAGATACTTTAAGGTCATTCCTCAGTCACAGCCCCCCTCCCCCCAAGTTGGAGTGAATTAGGAGAAGGGACTTGCTTGAGAGCCGAGAGCCGGGTGTCATAATGCCAGGAAGGAAAGATCCCATCCTTCGCAACGTTCTTCCTCACTTAAGCTGCTCCTTAAAATTCCTTCAGGTGGGGACCAAGCCTTTCATGCCACAGTCCAGTCATAGCTAAAACTGGACACAACCACTTAAATTCTATCTTTCTAGGACCCAGGATGTGCTGGGAGAGGCTTTCAGAGGGCGGGGCTGGAGAGGCAGGGAAGGTGGCGTTCCGAATATTACCGGAGCCAGGCTTTTTCTGAGGTCAGACCCGTTCCCGGGGGCGGTGACATGGCAGACGGCCGTGGGCATCATAAATGCCTCTGGTTCATCATAAATGCCTCTGGTTCGCTTTCTGAAAGCCCCTACGTTTGTCTCCCAGGCCAGCAGCCCTCGAGCAGAGGAGCCCAGTTTAACTTCTCTGAGTCCACTGCCCACTCACCTTCCAGTGGGGTGGGGGAGCGGCCTAGCCTCCCGCCAGATGACCCACGTGGTTTAGGTGAAATAGACGCTGTCTGAAAGGAGCCACAACCCTAGGCCCTCGGAGGCAGCTGTAGTACCGGGTGGAGTGTGTGGGGTGGAAGGGAGGGTGAGAATAAGAAGGAGAGGGAACAGGCCAGTCTCCATTGGCTTTCAGTCTACAGGGCTGCACGCTGCCAAGACCATTGTTGGCCAAAAAAACGAAGGGAGAGGAGGAACTGGCCAGACCAAGCCTATGTGTGCTGCTTCTCAACGGCAGCCCAGAGCATACAGATGCGGGCTTGGCATGCTCCCGTGTGTGCGTGTGTGTGTTTGTGTGTGTGTGTAGGCAAACAGGCCCAGCAAGAGGGAGAGTGTGTGCGTTGGCCTGAGTGAGCACTGGCAATCACAGTAGAGAAGATGCCAAAACTCTGTATTTACCATCAAGGTCGATGGTGCCGGGAGATGCAGAGCCAGGGCCCACCTCCCACCCCTGCCCATCCCAAGACCCTGCTTCTCACAGCGCACAGGAAGAAGAGACGGGGATAGGTCTGTGGTTGGAGCTTCATCTTCAAGGCGTGCTCTGCCGGGCCCGCGGCCTTCCTCACGCCCATGCAGGCTTCTCCTGCTAGTCAAGGCGCACTGAGTAAGCGGCTCCTTTGCACAGGGCCCTCTCCAGCGCCTTGTTCCTTCCCTCAGAACAGAGGCTACCTGGCAGGAGGGGAAGATTCGTGCAGACAAGGAGGAGCTTCAAAGCAGCACTCCTATCCCTGGCTGGTGGCTCAGTGGTTAGAGCGTTAGCTCTCGGATGGAAGGGTCTCAGGTTCGATTCCTGGTCAAGGATACATACCTGAGTTTCCGGTTCAATCCTCAGCCTCGGTCAGGGCAACCAACCAATGTTTCTTTTTTTCTTTCTCCTCCTCCTCCCTCCCTTCTATTCTGTCTAAATATCAATGGGAAAAATATCCTCAGGTGAGGATTAACAACCACACCAAAAAAAGCAGCACCTCTAGTTTCAACTTGTGAAAGAGGTGGGTTTGAAGGAGAGAAAGGATTTGGAAAAACTGCGACCAGTGGGCCAGAGGTCATGGAAGGGGAGGAGACATTTCAGGCACAAAAAAGGGGTTAAGCTTGTCATTTATAGAAAAGATTATAAGGAACACTTTTTGGTTTTACTGACACATCTCTGACACCAACTGAGTCAGACCAATCGAATTGTCCTGCAGTTAGCACCCTGAGTCAGCATCAGATCCCACAAATTAAAGGACAAAGTCCTCAAGAAGACTGCCCTTACTTCCAATGCCAGATGCAAATGGGGTCCCCAGGCCACCCACACTTCTGTCTGACTTGGCTCCCACTACCCCCCTTCAGGTTCCGTAATTTGCTGGAATGACTCAGAATTCACTAAAAGTGCTGTGTTTACAACTAGAGTGTTACTGTAACACACAACTCTGCAATAGCCCAGGGGAAGAGGCATACAAGAAAGGGCTGGGGGGAGGGGCTGCCGCGCTTCCATGCCTTCTCCTCAAGGAATCAGGTGTGTCACCCTCCCAGCACATCACGTGTTCACCAACCAGGAAGCTCTCTGAGTTTCAGTGCTGGCAATTGTTATACTAGGTTTCATTCCATAGGCGTGATTGATTACATCGTTGACCATGTGATTGAACTGTTTCCAGGCTCCCTCCTCCTCTCCTCAGAGGTTGGGAGTAGGGTGGGGATGAAATTTCCAACCCTTTAATCACACCTTCCCACAGTCCTTCTGGGTGGCCAGTCCCTTGCTTGAAATTATTTTAAGGGTCCACCTGAGTCATCTCATTAGCATAAACTCAGGTATGGTTTAACAGGGCTCTATGGACGTCATAGCTGGTTTGGGTCAGTGGATAGAGCGTCAGCCTGTGGACTGAAGGGTTCCGGGTATGATTCTGGTCAAGGGCACATACCTGGGTTACAGGCTCAATCTCCAGTAGGGGGCGTGCAGGGGGCAGCTGGTCAATGATTCTCTCTCATCATTGATGTCTCTCTCTCTCTCTCTTCTTCTCTCTCTCTCTGTCTCTCTCCCTTCCTCTCTGAAATCAATAAAAATATATTTTAAAAATAATAATAAATAAAGGGCTCTATGGATAACAAAAGACACTGCTATTACTCAGGGCAGCTCTGTGCCAGGAAAGGGGAACAAAGATACTGTGGTAAAGAAGGGGGAACTGAGGATGGAAAGGTAGGATGGGACAAATTTATAAGGTCAGAAATGGATGGGTAAGAGGAGAAGGAATCACTGGCTCCCTCCTAAGGAGGTGGAGGCAGAGGGAAAGCAGTAGAGACAACTCCCTCACTTTAGTATCTTGGTAGAATCTCTCACCCTTTTTAATGTTTAATTTCCTCCCAGGTGTTTCATCCAGAAGGAGGAGTCATCCCCTAGTCTCTGCTTTGGCTCCAAGGCCCCCAGGACTTAGGTCCACCTTCCCCCAACTCAGCCTATTGACATCCCCCCAGTTCAAACGCCATCTCCTTCCAGAAGCCTTCCCTGATTACTCCAGTGAGGAGTGAGCCTGCCCTAAATTCCAAAGCCCTTGGGGTCAGTCAGTCTCTTACTGCCTTATACTGTGACTCATATTCTTATATTCCCAATTTGATCCTAAGCACCTTGCCTTTCCTCATCCTGCTTCGCTCAGAACAACCAGCCCTGTGTGTTTTGTATAACATCTGTGAGCTCTCTGCTGACATCCATTACTATCATTGGCCTCTTCTCTGTCCCTGAGAACTTGGTGCCTTCCCTCAGCAGAGCACGCCCCTCCCTGTCTCTCTGAATAGAGTGTGAATGTCTCTCTCTTTGAAGAGTGTGACCGTCTATCTTTGTGAATATTGTGAATGTCTACTCCACCAGACTGATCCTCCAGGGCAAGGACATGTCTACATTCCAAGCCCGCGCACAGCCCGACAGGTAGTACATGTGTGCAGAATGAACTCAGTTCCTCCTAGAGAATGTTACCTCTCTCACATTTAGGAAAGATCAAGAGAGGAGAGGATGAGTTATATTGGGAGGGAGGGGGCGGCTCAAACAAGGGCAACGCTGGCCTTTCCCACAGGATCCTGGGCCTCCTGGCCCTCTCGCCAGAAGACTGCTCTTGGTGGGCACTGCACCCCAGCAGGCAGGTGGACGGCAGGGTGAGAAGCCAGACCTGCCCAGGCAGACTGGCCAGCAGATGGGCAGCGTTAGCACCACAATACGCCCTGGGGACAGGCATCGCTGAAAGGAGCCTTTCGTGTGAAAGCTTTCCCCTTGAACGGCTTCCAGCCCCTTTGACAACCCCAGAGCAATGTCCAAACCATAGTTTACTTGCCACTAATGGTTACCACTTGGAGGCCCTGGGCTGAGTGGGAACAGGTCTGCCCAGCCACCCACTCCTCCTCTGAGGCCGGACCTAATGCTGCCTGAGGCGGTCCCCCAGGGGTGGAGATGAATGCCACAGCTGAGGATGAGGCTCCCCTCCGCCTTCCTCCAGGCAGGGTCCCATGACATGGACTCGCCCAGGGGGACGGAAGCCAGACATGAAAAGGGACATGATGCCCAAGGCTTCTCAGTGGCCTCCGAAGCTGGCCCAGCGTCAACAACGGTGCCTTGGTCTCTTTCTGCAGGCGCCAGGGCCTCTCGGGCAGGGGTTTGTCGCTCCCTGGAGCACAAGTTCTTTGACTTTTCTGTGGCCGGGTACCCACCCCGTACTCCCCAGAGTGGTGCCGGCCTCATGGGGAAGCCACCGTTTGGGAATGGAAGAAATGGAGACCTGCTCCTAAGAAATAGTTAATCCTCTCCCCTTCCCCCAGGCCTCTTGCACCTGCAGGCTGCGGTGTGTGGTTTCCCACAGCTGCAGCTGGCTCTGCAGCAGCCCCCTCCCTTGGAGGGAACCTGAGAGGCCCCGTGGCCTGAGGCCCCTGGGAGGGGCTCCTCACCCTGGGTCCAGCTGCTGGGGGTGGCATGAGAGGGTCTTGCTGCCCTCTGACCCGGAACTGCCACGAGGAGTGCTCCGGTTGAGTGACCAGTCCTGGGAGGGGTCTGCTGGGCTTCTTGCTAAAGCTGAAGGCAGAGATTCCAGTTTGGGAGGTGGCCAGAGACCCCCTCCACAGGGCCTCTCAGCCCCTCCCTTGCTCCAACTTCAACTGGCTTCTGGAAGAAGGATGGCCTCCTAAGTGTGGGCTTGCCATGGCCCGGGGGAGGGGAGGGAGCGGAGCTCCTGAAGGAGAGGGTGAGTTGAGTGTGAGAAGTGAGTGGGAAGGCAGGAAGGAACAGGAGGAAGTGAGATTTGGCGGGCCAGGCCTCTGTAGGTCAAGGCAACCTTGAACCCACGATGCTGGGACTCTGGTAGGCTCTGTTCTCTGTCTGGCCTAGAAAAGGGTAGGTTGTCGCCGAGTCTGGGCAGATTCCCAGTTGCCCTCTGGGCTAGGCATATGTGCTCAAGAGATACCTCTGAACACTGCTCATTATGAGGTGATGAAGAAAAAGTGTGGGAGCTTCCCTGCATGGCCCGGGGAGAACTTAGCAGGGCCCAGACTCAGCCCCTTGATAACAGCCTGCCCATTGCCCCACCTTTGGCCACGGGGCACGCCCTGAAATCCCCGGGGAACATGTGGTTGATGCTACAGGGGGGGCTCCACCCCAGGTCACAGCCAAGAGATGATCACTTGGGTCCAGAGCCAAGGCTTGAGATGGAGGGATGGGCAGGCAAGAACCTGACAGGCACCCGGTGGTGACAGGGCCCGGGGCTCTGGCTAATCTCACATCCAGCTCCAGGCAAATTGCTTCAATTCAACACTTTCCCTGTGAGGCCCTGTGGCCGGCCTCCTGCTCGGGGCTTCGGGCCTCCAGTCTGCAGAAAAAGCCCAGCTCCCCTTGGAGATAACTCCCCCACCAGGATAGGAAGAGGGAGGGCAATTTGGCAAAGAGGCTTGAAAGGAAACAGAGCTACCCATCTGCAGAAACCCCTGAGTCAGATGTGGGGAGGAGGAAGGGAGGGCTCAAGCAGAAGCTGCAATTCGGTCCTCCTTCCCTTGCCTCAGGAAGAGACCAGCTGCAAGGTGGCAGCCAGGCCGGGAGGAGGTAAGGGTGCGGGCTGGGCGGGCACTGAGCAAGCTTCGGTTTTGGCTCTCGCGTAACCTGACACTCTGAAAGGGGTATAACTGATGCCAACAACCCTTGCCAGTGCCAGGAGTCCACTGTGTACTCCAGACTTGTGCTTGGCCTGTTCTCAGCAGCCCCACGTGGCCCTGAGCACAGAGCGTGCCTGGGGGTTGGTTTGCCCTCAGGTACATGCAGCCAAAGCCCTTCGAAAGACCACTAAGCTCCTGAGAGGGGGCTGATGAGACGGCCCAAGGGGATCCTGCCTTCACTGGGGTTCTGTTTTTGCTTTTGCTTTATTGCTGTTACACTATAATTCAGCGTTTACTCGTTATGATTGTCCAGACCCCAGGTGTCAAGAAAATTCCCGGAAATCTGTTGGGATGCCACAGGTCTGGAGTACCGCCTTCTGATTTGTGACGTAAACAGCATTGGCACTTTCCTCCCTGCTCACATTCATCCGTTTTAACAATTTTATATCAGTTTGGACTTTTTGCCAAGACTGAGCTGCTCCAATACTGAGTTAGGACTCTTTCTATTCTCACATTTACTTCATTTTTCATTCAACGAATATTTAGTGAGTGCCTACGGTGTGCCATCCACTGTGCTGATGTTGGGAATAAAACAAGGCCCATCCTAGGTCGGATGACAGGCCACACCCCAGATGTCACAGCCAACAACACAGAAGTTACTATCTGCACCGAACCATGACTACTGAGCACTTTCAATTTCTTGAAAGAAAGATCTTAGAGTCCTTAGAAGAGGAGCATCCCCACAAATAGGACTGTGATTTTTAAAAAAAATATTTTTACTTATTTATTTTATTTTTAAATATGTAATACAGTCACATACAAAAACGACATGAAATCTCAATCAAGTTTCCTACTAACTTTTCCCTAAGGTTCCATCTTTCTAGTATTTTTAAATGTAAATATTTTCTTAACTTTCCTCTTTATTACTTAAAAGGTAGTGTATTATAATCATTGAAAGGAAACAGAGCTGAAACCCCTTAGTCAGATGTGTTTTTGTTTTTTGTTAATCCTCACCCAAGGATATTTTTTCCATTTTTTAAATTTTTTTTTACAGAGAGTGAAAGGGAGAGGGAGGGACAGAGAGAAACATCAATGTGAGAGAGACACATCGATTGGTTGCCTCCTGCACGAACCCCGACTAGGGCCGGGGATCCAGCAACCAAGGTACGTGCCTTTGACAGGAATTGAACCCGGGACCCTTCAGTCTGTGGGCCGACACTTTATCCATGGAGCCAAACCGGCTAAGGCATCATGGATTTTCTTGACAATATGTCCTGGGGATTGTTCTATATCTGCACAGAGAGGGTTTCCTATTTCTTCTTACAGCTGCAAAGTGTTCCTTGTTCTAAACCAGTCCTCTACTGACGGCACTAGGTGGTCAGTCCCCAACCCTTTGTCAGAAGGGCCAGGTGTGTACTTTCAGGTGTGAACAGGTACCCTGGCCCAGTGGTTTGTGAGATATTCCACATGGTCCTCCATAGAGGCTGTGCCATTTCCATTCCCATCAGCAATGTATGAAAAGGCCTATTTTGCCACCAGGCTGGGATTTTTTAAAAAAATATATTTTTATTAATTTCAGAGAGGAAGGGAGAGGGAGAGAGAGACAGAAACATCAATGATGAGAGAGAATCATTGATTGGCTGCCTCCTGCACGCCCCCTACTGGGGATTGAGCGTGCAACCCGGGCATGTGCCCTTGACTGGAATCGAACCTGGGACCCCTTCAGTCTGTAGGCTGATGCTCTATCCACTGAGCCAAACTGACTAGGACCAGGCTGAGATTTTTAAAGAGAAAGGAAGAGGCAATATCAGGGCGCCAAAGAAGCAAGGTAAAGAGAAGACCAAGTCCAGAGCAGAAGCCCAGAGCGTGGCTGATGATGGTGTACAGAGAGCTGAGGACTGGTGTCTTCAGGCCATGGTGTTTTATTTGTTTTGGAGCAGCAACCCTCACAGGTGGTAAGTGGGGTACTCTTCCCTGGGGGAGCAAAGGGACTCCAGGAAGAGAATCTCTGAGGAAAGGCTGGGGGAAGGGTTTAGCTGGTGTGTTGAGGTTGTGGGGGGATAGGTATGCATGAGGACCGCAATACCCAGCAGAAAAAGAAAATGGGCGTGACATGGCGGGCTTCATTAGACCTAGGGAAGAACTTGTAACTTTGAAGGTGTCTCACACTGTTTTAGGGGGTGGAAGGCCCTTTGGAAACTCCGCAATGGGATTTCTAGGAGCATTGCCCAAACATCCGTGCAGCAAATGCCAAACATCAACCATGTGCCCAGCTCTGATCTAAGTGCTGAGAATACAAGTGTGAACAGGACAAAATCCTCACTCTGCGGAGGTCTAAAGGAGGCGGGGGGCGGGGAGGGGGCGGTCTGAGCCAGTAAGCAAATAAGTAAACAAACACAGATTTTTTTTATAGTAAGGAGAAGGGGTAGGGATTGGCAGTGGGGAGAGGTTACGGAAAAGAGGAAAATTCTCTCTGAGGAGGTGACATTTGGGCAGACAAGACACCTGAGTCATGAAAAGGAGTGGCCCGTACACTGATCTGAAGGAGAAAGAAGGACAAGCAAGGGTTGCCTGAGGCTAAGGAGTGGGCCCTGCTCCCAGCACTGACATTAAGGCTGGAGGAGATGGACTGGGAGGGGCTGGGGAGCCTCACATGGGCTCCAAACCACACAAGAAGTTTGGTTCTTATTTTAAGACTATCAGGAAAGCCCTGGCCGGTGTTCTCAGTGGTTAGAGCATCGGCCTGTGCACCAAAGGATCATGGGGTTCAATTCCCAGTCAAGGGCACATACCTGGGTTGCAGCTTCATTCCAAGTCCCAGTAGGTTGGGGCATGTGAGGAAGGCAACCGATCTCTCACATGGATGTTTCTCTCTCTCTCTGCTCTTCCTTTACCTCCCCCCCTCCCTCCCGCCGCCTTCCCTCCTCACTTCCAGTCTCTCTGAAAAAAATAAAATCAATGGGAAAAAATACAATGGAAAAAAATATTCTCAGGTGAGGATTAACAGCGAAACAACGAAAAAAGAATAACAGGAAAAAGAAACTGATCACAAAGACACATATTACATGATTCTATTTATGTGAAATGTCCAAAACAGGCAAATCCATAGACACAGAAAGTAGATTCATTTCTCGAGGAGATGAGCTGGGGCTGGCAGGGTTGGGAGGAAATGGGCAGTGACTATTAATAGGGGTGATGAGAATGTTCCCAAATGGATCAAGGCAATAGTCAAACAATCCCGTGAATATACCAAACAACTGCTGAACTGTACACTTCAAATGGGTGAGTTACAAGGCATGTGAATTACATTTCAATAAAGCTGTTATTAAAAAAATGATAACAGGAAGCTGTTGTGCAGCTGTTTTAATCAGGGGAGTAACATTATTACTCAGGCTGCTGTCGGAGAATAAGCTGTAGGGAGGCAAGAGCAGAGGCCAGACACTGCTGAGCGGCTACTGCAGTGGGCCAGACAGGGGGGACAGTGACTTGACTCGGCCAGGGCTGGGTGCTTTGTGATGGAAATTAACGAGGAGGTCAGACTGGGTATATTTTGAGTTTGATCATGGATAGGATGTGAGGGGTGGAGGGTAGTGATGATCTAGGCCACATGATGGCAAGGAAGAAGAGTCAGATTGGGGGAGGAACAGGAAATCAGAACTCTGTATTGAACATGGTAGGCTTCTGAGATGCCCAGCAGGCAGGGAAGATATCAGGGTCAGGGTCACCACCGTGTAAATGGTCATATATGCTGAGGGCCAGCAATGCTATGAGGAGAGCTCCTGCAGGATCCAGCAACAGTCACCCACAGAGGAGGCCAATTCGTTAACACAGTCCTCCGTCCCTGTTTCCCTCTTCCTCTCTCACTACTGCTCCCTGGGTCACGTTCCCAGGTAGACAACTGACTCGTAAGTAAGCCTTTGTCTCAGACTCTGCCTTTGGGAGATCCCATGTAAGATGCCACAGAAGATTCTTTAACAACAATGTCACAGCTCAGCGGGGGCGAAGCAAGGATTCCTATCCAGGCAGGGGTTCTGGAGATGCTGTTTCATTCTCTACTCTGTTCCCCATTGCCTCAAGGAGTCCAATCAACCCCTGGACGGCATTTAAAGTCACAGGCCTGGGTGGGATCTGACCAGGGAAAGACTGTAAATAGGAAGCAAGTCCCCACACCATGCGAACATTTAGAGACGAAGCACCGGAGGAGCCAGTGAAGGAGTCCTGGACTCCAAATGAAGACGGTATTTCAAGGAGGAGCGATTTCTCTATTGTGCAAATGCTACTGAGAAGCTGAATGGGATGAGAGGAAACTGACTTTTGGATGTGCCAACAGGAGGTCATTGATGACTTGGACAAGTGCAGCTTCAATGGAGTGACAGAGACAAAGGCTTGGCTAGAGTGGCTGAGGGAATGGGGGTGAGCACGTGGGAGGAAGGAAACAGGGCAGCAGCTGAAGAGGCTATAGAGTCAAGGGAGAGTTTGTTTTAAAGATGAGAGAGATTACAGCATGTTTATATGCTGCAGGAGATGATCTGATAGAGAGGGGCAGTTGGATAGTGTGGGAAAGAGAAGGATGATTTTGGTCAGTCCTCGAGGAAGTGAAGGGATTGGGATCTGGTGTGCAAGAGGAGGTGGGGCTGGCTGGCCCGGATCCCGAGAGGAGGCCATGGGTCGTAGGGAAGGAGGGCAGAGAGTAGGACACAGATGCCGGCACCAGGGGAGACCTGATGGCGAGAAGACAGGTACTTTTCATATGATTGCATCTATGTCCTCACAGAAATAAGAAGCAAGGTCCTTTGCTAACAGCGGGAACAAAGAGAAGGTGCTGAGAGTTGGAGAAGAGAGGAGAAGATGTGAAACAGTCACCTGGAAAGTGGGGCAGTGAATTTAGTAGAGAAACACAATAGGATCCCTGGGCAAGTTGAGTGCCCACTTGAGGTTTGTGGTCAGAAATGTAAAGTGCGGCTAGTCAGCATGGTTGTGAGTTTTCCCCAGTGATGTTCAGCTACTCAGTGCAGGTGCAGAGAAGGTAGGGCATAGCGACTAAGCAGGGTCGAGGTGTCAGAAGAGTCCAACCAAAGGGAAAGGGCCTAGGGAGTGGAGGGCTTGTGCAAAAGAGTGGTAATTGTCACAGGCCACAGAATCAAGAGGGAGAGGGAGGCTAATGAGGAGATGAGGGGACTGATGGACAGTGAAAGGGGTGAGTTCAGTGGCATGGAGGTCCCAAAGGGGACAGAATAGAGTGAAGATAACAGAGTAAATGATCTAAACACAGGAAGTGGTGGTCAGAGAGTGGAGGGTTTAGAAAAGCTAAGTTATAGGTTATGGCCATGGGAGTGGGCGTGAGGTGGGAAGAAGAAGACTGGTGGAGAGAGGAGGTCGAAGACCGTGAGTGGGAGGTGTTGGGAGGGTCATCGCCATAGCTGACCGTCCCTGCCCACTGCCTCTAAAATAGCTCTTTGATCCCCTGCCACACTACTCCTTCACCTGCCTGTTTTCCCTTTTGCAGCATCTCTACCTGACATTATGCAGTGCTCATTTATTTGTTAATCATTCTTATCCCCATAAGAATGTAAGCACCTTGAGGGCTGGCACATTTTCTCTTTGATTTACTCCCATACCCTCAATTCTAAGAATAGTCCTGGCACTCAGTAAGTGCTCAAAAATACCTGTTGAACGAAAGACTGAATGTTAAGGTCTTAAAAATAATGAAAAAGTGGTGGAAAAGAGGAAGATCATGAGCCAGGAACTAGACTATTCTGTGAATGAGTGGGACTGGCCTCAAGTACGGTAAATGTCTAGGAGGGATTGTGGCTGCTTTGTTCTGATGGCATGGCCTTCAGATGATATGGAGTTTTAGTGTGTGGAAGGAGAACATCCTAGAAATAGCCATTAGGAACAAGGAGGATAACTCCCCACCTCCAGACACATTGGTATGAGGGATGTAGGAGAAAGAAGTCGCCACCATAGGAGGTGGCTGCAAGAAAGTTATGTTTGGGGGATCAGGGAGGTTTTATTTAGAGCAGGAAGGTGAAGGAATGCTCAAAGAGAAGTGTGTGTGTGTGTGTGTGTGTGAAGATTTCAGAGAGGAAGGGAGAGGGAGAGAGACAGAAACATCAATGATGACAGAGAATCATTGATTAGCCACCCCCTGCACTCCCCCCACTAGGGGCCGAGTCCAAAACCTGGGCATGTGCCCTGACCGGGAATCAAACTGTGACCTCTTGGTTCATAGGTTGATGCTCAACCCTTGAGCCACACCAGCTGGGCATATGGGGAGATTTTACTGATGATAAACCATGAGTTCCAGAAAGCGAAGTGAGAGGATTTGGGGATTGGGTCAGATTAGGGCATTTCATAGCTATATGGGAGTGAAAGTCATGGGGATGAGGATGGCTAAAATTCTCAGGAATCTGGTGGTGACTGGGGACATGAGGCCTCAGGGTGTGATGGGGTTATCCTGATGGTCTATCAAGGCAAGGTGGGTGACAGGTCTCATCCCAGCCCCCTCCTCCAGTCTGGGCCATTGGGTGGTGTGTGGCAGTGAGGCAGCAACATTGCCAGACAACAATTGTGCAGAGTGGGAGGCGAGGGCAACATCCAGTACCAGAAGGAAAACTGAGTGGGCACTAAAGAGGCTAGATGATTGTCCCACTCTTTCCTACAAACAGTTATGTCACTTTGAGCAAAATGGGCATCATTTTCCTCAGCTATAAAATGGAGAGGAGAGGGGTCCCTTCCGGCTGTGTAAACCTTACCTCTCCCCTTTTGTCCATGACCTCCTTTCTCCTCAGCCTCCCCACCACTTAGCAAGGCCTTAGTCCTCCTGCGGCCCTTATATATCAACCACGCTCCTGCTGCCAGGATAGCTGGGAGGCAGAACCTCGGGCACGAGTAAGAAGAGGAACCGTCCCGCAGGCAGTGGGGAAGACGAGCAGGGACCAGTGACAAAGAAACAGACTGACATGCAGAGGCTCCCAGGCCCTCTGGAAGGGAACAAAGGCAGCAGGCACGGCTCAGGGATGGGCTGTTCATTACCCAACAGCTCCATGGGCCTGGGAACCAGCAACCAGCCAATCAGAACAAGGCTTTGGCCAGGGGCTTGAAGTGCTGGTCTAGGATGCGGCCTTCACCAACAGCAAGTGTGTGATCCTTCCCGGCCTGCGGGGCAGGGATAGTCATAAGAATCTTGTTTCCTCCCTTGTTGAAAGGTAAGTTCACTGAGTGCTCATCATGTGTCTGGCACTAAGTCATCCGCACAGAGACCCTCTAAATTAGCTTCTACTATGATCCTCCTGGTTCATAGGTCAACCCTTAACCACTGAGCCACGCCGGTTGGGGAGATATTCCAGCTTCTTTAGAGAATCTCTGGAGACCTTTAAGTCATTGTCAGCTGGTGTTAGCCTCACCATTTCTCAGATTGGGTAATTGAGTCATGAAGGGCAGACTCCTTCAATGAATCCTTTCCTGGTGTCTTTTCTGTGCAATATGAGGCAGGAGGTGGGGCCAAAGGTATTTCAGGCACAGTTACTGCTCAGGTTAGGAGCAGGGATGTGCAGATTCCTAGAGCTTCCCATTGCCTGATGAATGTGCCCTGTTGATGGTGAAGCTACCATGCTGGCCATGTGGTTGGGGACTTAAAACCACTCACTTGGAAAGGCTCCGTTTTCATCTTGTGCTTGCACCATCACACTCTGCTGCGCATACCCACCCATAACAAATATACTTTGTGCTCATTGAATGTTAATTAGCCTCATAAAGGGCTCACAAAAGGCTTTGGGGAGAAAGAAGGTGATGTTTCACCGGGGCCTTGAAGAGAAGTGAGTTGGTGCAGAGAAGTGGGAGATGAGCAAGGCCACATGCCACATTGGTGGGGGACTATAGTGTGAGATGAGATTGGACAGAATTCAGAGTTCTCGAGTCTTTTAATTCCAGGGACCTTGCAATCAACACATCCTGTTCGAGAAATGTTGACTTCTCATAGACCAGGAACCACATTCTGTTCCCCAAGCCTTATCCCTGGCATGGAGCTGCACCCACCTAGAGGGAAAACCTTTTACAATTGCCACCAACGCACTGGATAGGCTGACAAGGGACCTATTTGGTGACCTGGCACATTCCATTCATCATGGTGACCACACTCGGTGCTTAAGAGCTAGCTGTTCTCAGTGATGGAAAAGCTCTCTACCTCTGCCGTCCAATATGGGTGCATTAGCCACCTGTGGCTACCGAGAATTCGAAAGGGGACTAGTGAGACTGGAGGGTGAATTTTACATTTTATTTCATTTTAGTGAAACAGCCACGTGTGGCAGGTGGGCAGGGCAGGTGCACATTCCTGCCTGGTCATGGACCGTCAGCTCTAGGAGAGACTAACTATGCCTGGTTTTGCTTACAGGCTTCTCCCTAGGACTTACACAGGGTCTGCACATGATTGGCATCCCATTAATTAAAAGTTGCCAGATAAACAAATGAGCGAATTCTGTGTTTCTTTCATGAAACTCTATAATCACTTTAAGAGCAGAGACTGTGTCTTTTTGTGTGTGGAGGGGAAAAAAAATCACATAACATAAAATTTTCCATCTTAACCATTATTAAGTACACAGTTCAGTAGTGTTAACTTATATTCACACTGTTGTGCAACAAGAATTTATTATTTTGTATTCTCAGAACCCAGCACAGTGCCTGGTACATACTCTTAATAAATATTGACTGACAGACTGGGGACCTCCAGGCTTTTAAAAGTTCCCGTGCCACTTTCTACCCCTCCTCCACACATGCCCTTGCACTTTGAGAACACTTTGAGTAAAACTCTAGAGCACAGGGTTGTAAAGAAGATTCACAATACAATCCACTGGAGGTAGGGAATAAAATATACTTTAT
>NW_005871157.1:128240-131039 GCF_000147115.1 Myotis lucifugus
GAGAGCTTGAAGAAAATCCATTTTCTGATCCTCAATTTTTTATCTCTTTCATTAAAGTGACCTTTCCAAAAAGGCACATCTGACAAGGCATCCCCTTCCACACCTGATGGAATGGAGGGTTTTACAAGAGAAAGTGGCACCTCTGTTCTGACTCCCACTGTGGACAAGAACTCTGAGTGACTCTAAACAAATCTTTTTACAACTTAGGTGGTTTCCAATTCTTTGTTTTCAACAAAATTGAAGGAGACGCACCCAGCCAGTGTGGCTCAGTGATTGAGTGTTGGCCCATGAACCAGGAAGTTGAAGTTCAATTCTTGGTCAGGGCACATGCCCAGGTTGTGGGCTTGATCCCCAGTAGAGGCTATGCAGGAGGCAGCCAATCAATGATTCTCTCTCACCATTAATGTTTCTATCCCTCTTTCCATCTCTTTTCCTCTCTCTGAAATCAATAAAAACATCTAAAAAAAGATTGAAGGAGACACTAATCAAATTGTCAGTGGATCATTAAAAACAATTTGGTAATATTGATACCATTGTAATTAGTTATTAATGATAGGAAAGAAGCAAGGGGAAGGCCACAGACATTATAGGCATGTCATTTGGGCAGCTTCACCAGGAAGCTGCAACTTTGTACTCCCCAGGTAACTGAACCATCAGCCTATTCCCTGCAAAACACTGGGGGGAAGAATCCAACAAAGGAAAGGTAGACACATGCCCAGCAAAGTTGGTGAGGCATAGGGAAGGTTCTTGCCTGTCAATCAAACCTGGGGACAGAGATGAATGCCCAGAATTGGCGTGGCCACTGCAAGCCGTTGGGAATACATAATCTCCTAAACAAAGGAGTTCTCTCTCTTGGCATACTTGGCTTGTGACTCTTGGTTCTCTTACATTTGTTTTTATTGCCACATGGACCCCACATGCAATGGGCTGATGGATGCAGGGGGGAAACACAAGCTAAGCTAGCCTGATGCTGGACTGGATTTGGCTCCAACATGGAAAGGAAACTCTGGACACTGACTCTGGTTTTAACTCTAGTGAAGCTCCAGCTACTGAACTAAGGGAAATGGGACTTTGGAAACCCAGGAGTGTAATTCCACAGAAATAAAGCTTTCTACTGATGGGAAAATAAGACATTTGGGGGTGGGGGGCGGCTAGCAATCTGAATTTGTGCCAGTAACCTAATGTACATTCTTGATAGCCTATAATTAAGTCACTGTCCCTTTCCCAGAATCTGGTCTTGCAATACCTGAGGCCATAAACTGAACAATACAACCCCTGGAGGGGGTTATCAATGCTGATGCCAGGCCAGGCCCATAGGTGTGGTTTCACTGCCCCCATTCCAGCACATGGGGCTTTTTGCAAAGCCCGCGAAAGGTCCGGACGTCCCATTACATATTTGGGGGACAAAGACACCAAAGGGATATAAAGAAGAGCTTCCACCATATTGGTTTGCTCAGACTTTGAGAGGCAACTCCTCTGAGACCGCCGGCGTAATAAAGCTGTGTAACTCCATTTCTCTAAGCGTCGCTGGGGTTTCTTCGGTCTTCTACAACACTACTATATGTCATCCTCCTTTGTGAGTCTCAGAAAATTCCTTTCTCAGATATGGCAAGAATCCCACCCCTACTAGCAACTGGGGGAGACAAGGCCCTCTCTTCTCTGTTAACAATATTAGGCATGTAATCTGGAAGAAGTTCAAAGAATTGAATGACATTTCTATTACAAAGCTCATTGGTTTCCATTTAATTTTCTATCATCTATCTAAACAATGTTTCTGAATGTTTAAATCTATAAAAATAAAACATGGCAATAAAATAGATGCTAAGCCTTTAGTCTAGCAATAAGTAATAGTCATCCATATAATGCATGGGCTAATTGGGGAAAAAACCTGTCCCTACCATCTCATTAAAAGATGTATTTCCAATAAAATTTTACTTTTTTTGTTAATAGTTGTTTATCAAATTTTACAGTTATTTATATTGTTCTGATCAACCAAGCATTAATCACTGTAACAACAACTAAAATCATAAAAAAAAATTGTTAACAGAGTTTTATGAATAAAGAGTTTTAACTAAAAATTGTATTGATGTGTTACTCAATAAAAGACTTTTCAGTCATAAACTGTATTACAGTTGGATAAACTCTGTAATGAGGTGGGATGAAAATACCAGCTCCTGGGAGGAAAGGACCAACGTAAACTTCCAGCTGCTCAAGAATCAGTGTGTTTCTCAACTTTTTAAAATGGATAATGAAGGATGTCAAATTGCTATGATGTTTATAGTCCCTTGGACATTAACATTATTTTTATTTTAAAATATCAATATTCCTTTTTCTTGGAGTTTTCGTAATGACTGTAATACATAATCAAATAAAAGCAGATAGAAGTGAAAAAAAAATCCATTTTCATCGAGTGCGAGAAAGGATAGTCTTTGGAACTATTTAAGCTTCTGATGAAAAATTTTTAATGCCAATTAAAAAAAATACAGGAGGGGATGTAACGCAAAAAAAAAAATGTTTAGAGGATTTGAAGGCCACTGTCTGGGAGGTGGTGACCCGCCCGCGCCGACAGCGCCTGCTCCCCCCCCTACGGCCCGGGTTGGCCTCTGGAAGCGCCTCTGTCCCGGCTCTGCCTTAGGGAACCTCTGATGTGGCAGAAACACAAAAAAAGTAAATGACGCGAGCCCCTCCCCAGCGCGCCCAGCCCTGGGCTCTGCCCGCCGCCGTCCAGCCTCCCGGGCCTGGGCTCAGCCGGCCCTCGGCCTCACCCACCAGCGGCCGGTGCCCCCCCCGCCCTGGAAA
>NW_005871157.1:131663-144853 GCF_000147115.1 Myotis lucifugus
AGCGGCCGAATTCGTCTCCAGATGGGGGCCCCGTGAGGCTCTTTCTTTTCTGTCCCCAAAAGCCCTGCGGGGCCCCTTGGCTGAGCTCCGCCGCTGCACCCCGCCCTGGAGAGCCAGTGGGGCCGGACGCAGGGGAGCCAACCTGAAGGGCTCCTCTCAGCTTCTGTGGGGGCCACAGAAAATCAGTGCTTTTCCTCCCGCCTTGTAAATCCTTCTGGCTGGGCTCATCATCATCAAACTCACTGAGACCGATTCACCGGAGAAAATCAAATTGTAATACATGTGCATGGGGATTCCAATAAGCATGAAAATCCCAAAGACAACGAGGCAATATTGGGTTTATTGTGACATTTTTGGACAAAGGAGGAAAGGGTAGAGGCCAGGGTATTCGATTTCAAAAGTGGGAATGGGCGGTGTACAGGTAGTTGAGGAAGGACACGGCAGGGAAATGCTTGCTGGGCAACTCGACAGTGGGACACAGAGGGTATCCCGCTAAGGGCTGGGAGCGGGCTGGGAGGAACGCTGGGGTGAAGATTCCTAAGGTGATCGAGCCCGGACTCCCTCCCGAAAGCAGGTTTCTGGTCTGAATCTCTTGGGCAGGAAAAGGGGGAGGGTCAAAGGTTCTTTCTGAGTCTTGTTTCTTAGTAAACAGCTTAAGATCAATATCCCAAAAGGCAGCTTCAAGGTGATAAAATTTTGGTTCCCTTCACTTCTCTGCTTAAAAGGTGTCCGTGTTGCAGTTTACAAGCCAGGCTTGCCTGGGTGGAAAGGAAATGCTTTGCTTTTTAAAGTTCGCTTCCAGTTCCAAGACTCTCCTCGGACACCCTCCCCTGGGCAACAGAGTAAGTATAATACGACTCTTCATCACCCCCCGGGTCTCTGTCTCCGGTCGGCTCCTCGCCCTGTGCTGCGGAGACCCATGGTCTCAGTCTTGCTGAGCAAAGGTTGTGCAGGTTTGGCCTGACATCAGGGACACAAATCATTCCACTGGGAAGAGTCTCCAAATTTGAGGGGATGGTCCCTGAGAGGCCTAGGGAACCCCACTGAGGAGAGAAAACACCTGGTCACATCCCAGAGTGACAGTCCCTGCTCCCTGAGGCCACAGGTGGAGAGCCGGGAGGTCAGGTCCTGCTAGAGCAGGGGTGGGCAAACTTTTTGACTCGAGGGCCACAATGGGTTCTTAAACTGGACCGGAGGGCCGGAACAAAAGCATGGATGGAGTGTTTGTGTGAACTAATATAAATTCAAAGTAAACATCATTACATAAAAGGGTACGGTCTTTTTTTTTTTTTAGTTTTATTCATTTCAAACGGGCCGGATCCGGCCCGCGGGCCGTAGTTTGCCCACGGCTGGGTTAGAGCCTGATCATACCACATCTTTGGAGCTGCAGGTGGTAGTGTATCCCATCCCAGGAGGCAGTTATAGACCCCTCCACCCCAATACCCAGAGAGGGAAGCTGAACCAAGGAGTGAGAGGCATTGGAAATGGACCACCCCAGGGCCCAGGTAAAGCAGTTAGATCTCATGCCACTTCCCGTTCTTCCTCCAACTCTTAGTTTCCCTGCTTCCCTCCTCAAGCTCTAAGACCCGATCTTATCCTTCCCCATGAACTCTGTTCTCAGGGGGCGTTTGGTGTGTGTAATGACTGACTAGCTGAGGGGGAGTGGGACTTGGGGGAGGGGAGAATGTGTGTCCCACTATGTGACATCAGCTCTAGCAACACTGGGGAGTTGTGGCCTTCAAATGGAATGGACACAGTGACAGGAAACAAAACTGGCCTGGACTAGGGATGAGAAATGCCCAGACATTTTGTACTAAAAGGAGGAATGGTGGGGGGATGACTTTTCTAAAAGAAGTATGGCTCTGGCTGGTGTGATTCAGTTGGTTGGAGCGTTGTCCCAGGCACTGAAAGGTCACAGGTTCGATTCCCGGTCAGGGCACATATGTAGGCTGAGCGTTCCAGCCTTTGTCAGGGCACGTATAGGAGGCAACTGATGTTTCTCTCTCACATGGATGTTTTTCTATCTCTCTCCCTTTCTTTCTCTCTAAAATCAATAAAAACATATTTTAAAAATCTAAAGAGAAATACGGACAATTATTTTTTCCCCCTCCACACTTACTTTTTAGAGTCCTTTAAGGACCTACAAAAACCACTTAGGTCGTTTAGGAACATAAAACGTGCTATGCATAACTTGGCTCATAAAATTGTCACCTTTGTTATATGGTTTTGGAGATGTGAAGGCCTGTTATAAAGTTAAAAACGCGTTGTTAATGGAGAGTCTTTATTTTTCCACAATATTTTTTAAAACCAAAAGACTCAAGGAGTTTGGATTTTTCACTCCTGGCCTTCACATCTACAGCCCAGACTCATCCTTTTGGCATCATTTACACAGGAGCTCAAAGTCCTCTCACACTGGACCCTCACACCCAGGGCCCGCTCTGACCTGGGCAGCCATAGCCACAGAGGGCCCTGGGCCCAGAAAGGCCTGCACTTGGTTTACTACCCTGCTGTTGCCATCTTAAAATTCTTCAAAATTTTTTTAACAAGGGGCCCACATTTTCACTTGGCACTGAGTCCCACGAATTACATAGTGGATTCTACTTGCACCCTACCGGTCCCTCTGCCTGAGGCCAGCACTGACCTTCCTGGCCCCGGTCCCTCTGGGCCATTGCTGGTCCTCACCAGCATTGTCCCTGGGATCCCAGATGGCCTTGTCCTTCCTCAACTCTCCTTCTTCCCTGCAGGCCCTGCATTCCTCCTGATCCCCTCCTGTCCCCGGCCAGCGCGTCAGCATCTACTTCTTACATCCCCCCTTTGTCTGGCTCTGGTGACCACCTGGAACACAGCAGCACTGCAGAGCCTGTGTCCAGGGTGTGGTGGGTTTGGGCAGCCAGGCTCGCTCCTCACTGCAGCTGGTGTTCCCTCCAGAAGCCGCACTTCACCCGGGGCGGGGAACCTTCAAAGGAGCCAGGCCTTCCTGGCTGCTCCCTCTGCATCCTGATCCAGTCGGAAGGTGTTTTTGCCATTTTCCTATCAGCTCGGTGGGAAAAGTTCAAAGAGACTCTGTCTTCCTCTCTGGCTTCCTTTCCAGACGCAGCAGCTTTCTCTCGGCTGCTCCCCGCCCCCGCCCCCTCCCCAGGAAATCGGTGTCTTCCTCCCTCCCCCATCAAAAATGGTCCATTTATGAGGGTTATCCTGAAAGCAGGTGTGTGTATGCTTGGGGGACAAGGGGTCCTTTGAAGCACAAGGCGGGTCAGAAGTCAGCAACTCCCTGACTTTGGGGTCTCTTTGCCAACGCCCCGCTGTGGAGTTAGACTCTCAGAGGATCTCAGAGGATTGGAGAGGGAGAGCCCCTGGGGCTAGAAGAACATGAGCAGCTCTCATTAGAGCACTTGTGTCACCAATTCTGAAAGAAGGGGATGGACTCTTTATAATCTGCTTCTCCTGGTCACGCTGCCTCCTGGCCTCTGACAAAGGGGAATTTGCCCCACCTGCTGCCTTCCTGCTGCGGAAGCTTAGTGGCCGAGGCTACTCCCTGGGAAGAACCTTGCATCCCAGTGGTCTAAGAATGGGCCTCTGATTCCAGAATGTGTAGCAGTCATTCCCGCCCCAAACTGGGAGTTTTCTGATTCTCCCAAGGCATTAGGTTTGCTCAGCACTCTGCTCGGTCAATTCTAACTGCCCCAGAAAACTAGTCTCATGCTCAGAGGAGTGTGTAAACACAGCTGACATCACTCCTCCATCCCAGCTCTCCCTCTTTCCTCCTCTAACGATTATAACGAGTCAACAGGACTTGGGTGTAGAGGTGCCTTGCCTGTTGTTCCCATGTCAGGCTTAACCACTCACTGCAGAGGAGCCTGCCAGGCCAAGGACAAGCCCTGGGCTCCAAGCCTTCCCTTCCAGGTCAGCACTGGGCATCCCCAGCCTGGGGACCAGACGAAATAGGTAGGACTGTGAGCAGGCCAGGAGACAAGGTGGACAGTAGAACAAAAGGCAGCAAGAACATGCCCTGAAAATTTAAATCCCAAGTTTCTAGAAAGGCCCCCTGGGGAGCAGACTCAACTGGCAGAGGAATATCTGTTCAGGCTCCGGGGAAAGGGAGACGTGAGGGGAGACGTGAGGGCAGTCGGCAAAAATTCTAACCCCCCAAAAGGAAGGAAATTACCCCCTTCAGCAAGACTGCCAAGAAATGGGGTAAAAGTGGAAGAAAAAAGGGTACACAGAGGGGGTACACAGAGCCTGAAAATCACACCATTGGAATCAAAGGGATCCACTGAGTCTAGCAGTAAGAGAAGTAGTCAATCTTGTGACCAACAGTGCCTGGGACTTTCCTAGCAGCATTAATGCACAGGGGCTTGGAATACCCTCTGTGGCCAGAAGTGGTATCTGTGCACCATTATGCACCCTTCCATGGTGTGCAGGTGATGCTGGGAAGTGTCCACCCAGCCAGGGACTATATTCCCCAGTTCCTCTTGCAGTAAGTGTGGTACCACGTGACTAGTGCTCACGAACAGAAAATGAATGGAGGTGGTGTGTGTCATTTCCAAACTGATGTGGCTAAGAAGCAGATGTGCCTTTTCCACCCCCTCTTTCCCCATCTGTAGTGGCTTTTGAAGGTACTTGTGAAGTTGACCAAGTGACAAGCTACAAGGAGCCTGGATCCTTGACTCACCACATCAAAGGCCACCCACTAAACACCCTCAGTAGACAACAGTGTGAGTGAGAAATAAACTTGTTTTGTGTTAAGCCTGTAAGATGTTTGGGGTGTATGTAATAGAGCAGCTAGCGTTCCTTACATCCCTGACCCAGAAATTGCACTTCTAGGAATGTTTCCTAAAGAAATGACCAGAGAAACAAAGATTTATAGAGCCTAAGAATAAGGAGCAAAACCTTAAATGGTTATAATCACAGTGAACACTGCACAGAGCTCTGAAATAGGGGAATGGGAAGTGGCCAGCAGAGGAGAGAAAATAGATTGGGCAATTGCACAGGACTACAAATACTAATAGTTGTGGGAAATAAGGAAGAACAGCAGTTGAGAAGAAAATAAGAAAACTGATCAACAATCCCTGTGTTTAACAAGTGTGTAAACTGAACCATCTGTACAAACATTTTGGAAGAGGTTGGTGAATAGATCCTTGCAGGGAAATACTTTGTTAATTGCAATCAGGAGTCATCAGCATTTCCCTCCTTCCCCTAAGAAATCCTTTGACATCTGATTAAATTGTCAAGGTCTCTTTTACCTATTTTTAAATTTTTAATTCTTTTTTTAAAAGTATTTTTTTACTATTGATTATAGAGGAAGAGAGAGAGAGAGAGAGAGCGAGCGGAAGGAAGTGGGAGAAAGAGAAACATTGATTGGCTGCCTCCTGCACAACCTCTACTAGGGATCCAGCCTACAACCCCCGGCATGTGCCCTGACTGGGAATAGAACCTGCAACCTCTTGGTGCATGGGATGATGCTCAACCAATTGAGCCACACCTGCCAGGGCACTTTTACCTTTTATATCTGGATTTCTCTAGCTCAAAACCCTTTACATTTGTGTTTTCATAAATCCAAAGCTCTTTGTTCTCTTTTGTCAGTGATGCTTCTCACCATCTTCTCTGGCCCCAGGCAGTGATGGTAGTATTGGAAAAGTAAGTACTAGTACTAAAGTTTAAAATATTCTATATTTATATATTGCTTATACTTTCAAATACATTTTCACTATTTTGCAGGATTGTAATTATTACTTCAAATGTCGTTTTTCAGACTGGCAACTCCCACATGCACCAGAAATAACCTTCAAAGTTCTATTATTTCATATTTCTGAAATAGTGATCTCAAATATGGGCAGAAAATGAAAAAAAAAAAAAGTTCCCCTTTCGTTACTATTAGTCAGGATAGACCAGGGTATGCTGCAGTAATAAAGTAACTCTGAAATTCCAGTGGACACAAGAGAGGTTTTTTTTCTCTCTGAGGCTATGTGTGCATCCCAGGTTGGCTCCACATAGTCCCCAGGGACCCCAGGGTGACAGAAGTTACACCATATTGTAGCTGTGCTATCTGGAACAAGAGGCCCCCTCAATCACGGAACAAGGGATGAGAGAGGAAGGAACGGTACATGGGTATTTTCTGCCCCAGCCTGAAAGTGACACACACCATTTCTGCTTATGTTTTATTGCTCACAACTTATCACATAGCCCACCTACCATGAAGGACTAAATGCAATGTTTAGCGAGCACCACTGTCTCTACCATAATTACTACATCTTCTCTCATCCTGTCTACCATTTCCTCTCTGGAACTGCCTGTTTTCTACTTATGTTAGCATATGTACAGTAATCTAACTTTCTGACATTGTACTAGGACAGGGATGGCAAGTACGTGCGAGCATTTCCTCCTCCCATGCCCAGCAGACATTGCTCTTTGATCACAAGGACTCTCTTCTGCTAAGCCAAGAGGCAGCATCGGAACTCCCCAACACAGGTGGCCGCCAGTTTCTCCGTGTCATCACTAGAGAGGAAACGTATTTGCCATTCCTTGCCTAAGGATTTCACTGACGCCTCGGACATGGAACTGGCTTGCTTGGCTCCACTTCTTTCTTTGGGGGTGAACGTGAAACCGGCCGGCAACTGATCATTTCTGTTATCTGTCCTGTTTACAAACACCTAATCTAGGGCCGCCAATGTTACCAGCATGTTTGGACGCTGGTATTTTCCCTTCAACTTCTACCACTTTGATCAGGATAAGAACAATCAAAGGAAACTTGACTTCCTTCACAGCTAGCATGGGCTAACACAAGAAAAGGAATCTTTAGGGGAAAAACAGAAACACAAATCCTTCCGACCCAGACTTGTGGAATGGAACAGTCCAGACCTCCTCCCCAGAAGCCCCTATAGTTTCACAGGTCAGTCCCCTAAACCCAAGAAGGGAACCTTTTGTTCCTACCCTCAGTGATGTGTAGCAAAGAGAATATCCTTCATAAAAAGTAATCATACATTAAAAAGGAAAGAAAATATCCCTTTTCTTAAGAGTTAAACAAAGTAGGATCTTAATAAGAAAATCCAGAATGTTCTTTCCTCTCAGCCCTTAACACTCTGCTCACCATTTCTGTTTCTTGAGAGCTTTAACCTGAGTCCCTGGGGTCTCTGGTAAGAGACACTTCAGAAAATAGAGAAGTTGGGGCAGGCTGCTGGCTTCCTGGTATTTTTTTCTCTAAGTCGCTTCCCAAAATGTCTTAAAGTCCTCCGGTTATACAACGTTGAAGATCTGATCTCTTACTACCACAGTCAAGAAGTCTCTCCCTACTGAGGGTTTCACTACTGTTGCTGTTTGGAATTGGCTCAGCAGACGTAAACAGGGTCATCTGGGGCCAAAGAGGGTGGGTGTTTAGTTTTAAAGCTCTGGGGTTAAGAGTGAAAACATGTGACTCCAGCCTGGCCAGAAACAGAGGAGCCTTTGTGTGCAGGGAGCAAGCGATTGGCAGTCCCGAGGCTAAACACAGGGGGAGAGAGAAAGAGCGCTGACACAGGTTTCAAGGGTCTGATAGGACACCACTGGCGGGAGGTTAACTCTTTGTGTCAGGCTCGGAGGCTCCCATGGGGAGAGCTTCTGTTTGTGGCTCATCGTAGAGCTAAGACCTTAGAAAAAATAAGTAGAGCTCCCTTGGCTTGCAAAGAAATACATGTTCTCCCGTAGCCAGTGTTGAGATGAAGGCAGGCTGAAGCAACTGGAAGCAAAAGCAATGCCTGGGAGGGGGTGGGGTTGATAGATAATCCGATAGAACTTCCTTGGAGTCCTAACATCTAAACACTGCAGGCTGTTCCTGTGCCAATGCTCCCCCCAGCGCCCCCTCCTTCTCGCCCTGGCTGGGATGAGCCAGAGAAGAGAGCAGGGCAGCCTGGACCACATCTCCTCATTGGCCCTCCTCAGTAGGGGGGAGGCTGGTGGTTGGCAGAGCACTGCAAGAGGGAAGCTGGCAGGCTGCTGACTCAGCCCACCCTGGCTATTCCCGCAGGCAGCAGCAACCCACTGGCAGCATCACTCACCAAGGTGCTGGGGACTCACAGGCACTTGGTGAGCTTGGGCTCTGCTCACGGTCAATACTGAGTGAGGCAGGTGGTCCTCGGGCTGGCCCCCTCTCCTACACTGCTCAGAGCCCACCTGCCCCGGTGCCAATGTGCCCTTTCCCCAATCCCACCTCTGCCCAGATATTCCTGCATTGAATGTATTTGAAATGAGCAAGTCAAGCTTCCTGAAAGTCTATAGAATCTGACTGTCAGACTTTGGTCGGATGAGGAAAAGGAAACAAAGATCACTCAAAGCCTGGATCCAGGAGACTCCTCAGGAGGAGTTCAGATAAACATGGCAGTGGTGGCATACCTTGCTGAACATCGCATCAGTACTCACCCCATTCCTCCAACTGTAACTCACCACTCCTTCCTTCCGCAAAGATTTCTTAGCATTGTGCCAGTGTCAAGTTCTTTGCTGGATGGTGGGGATACAGTAGTGAATGAGACAGACCAGGTCCTGCCACCAGGAGCCTTTAGTCTATCAGACATTCACAGAGCCATTCACACACTGGCGCGCACTGGTCAAAAAAGTGGTGCTAATTGTGCTGGGTAAATGGGGACTGCCCGTGTGAGAGGTGGTCCTGATGGGTTGAAATCTTGTCTTACGGTGGGTTCCGTTTCCCCAGTTGCTGACATGTCTCCAGCTCTTCTCCGCGTTTCCGGGAGGGATCACTGCTGGAAGGAGCATCACCAGCAGCATGTGGATGCAGTGCCACGTCCGGGGCCTCACTGGCCCCAGGCTTGATCTACCAGACTTGGAGCTGGTGGGTTTTTCCGAGGTTGCTACTTAAAACAGTGCAGTATACAGATCTTATATCATAGGAATCTACACCTGAAACCTATATGATCCTGTTAACCAATGTCACCCCAATAAATTTAATAAAAATAAAGAAGCAAAGGCAGTTAATTAATTAATCAATTAATTGAAAAAAACAAAACAAAACTGTACCCAGTTCACTCTGGCCAGTGTGACTCAATTGGTTGGAGCATTGTCACGTATACCGAAAGGTGACTGGTTGTTGTTTTTGTTGTTGTTTTTTATATATTTTATTTATTTTTTGCAGAGAGGAAGGGAGACAGATAGAGAGTTAGAAACATCAATGAGAGAGAAACATCTATCAGCTGCCTCCTGCACACCTCCTACTGGGGATGTGCCTGCAACCAAGGTACATGCCCTTGACCGGAATTAAACCTGGGACCTTTCAGTCCACAAGCCAACGCTCTATCCACTGAGCCAAACCGGTTAGGGCAGGTGGCTGGTTTAATTCCTAATCAGGGCACATACCCAGGTTTTGGGTTCACTCTCCAGTTGGGGCACAGGCAGGAGGCAACCAATTGGTGATTCTCTTTTGCATCGATGTTCCTCTCTTTCTCTCACTCTCTGTCTCTCTCTCCTTCCCTTCCTCTCTCTAAAGTTAATGAAAAAAGGAAAAAAGAATAACATTAAATCAAAAACTGTGTCACATAATTAAAAACAGCAACAGCATCCAGTTCACTTGAGTGTGCATGTGTGTGCACGCGCGCACAGTACCTATGAAACTGCTGCCCAGTGCTCAAGGGCACTTGGCAAATGTAATGATGTGTTAGAAATGAGGTTGCCACCAGGCACTGAACCCTCTCCACTTCAAAGATAAATTCACCCGGCAGAACCCTGGACTCACTCAGGTGAAAAACAAGAACCTTTTATCAGGGTTGCCCAGAGCGCCCTGATTTTTACCCTTGACAGCTCCTGGGTCTCCCAGGGCCACAGGCCACATTCTCCTAAACCTTCAGTGGCTGATTGCACCCCACCTGCTCATTCAGCACGAATCCTGAGACACCTTCAGCAAGAGCCCCTTTCCTCCCTGAGTTTATGGAATGGCATGCGGGCTTACTGCCCACTTTCAGCTGGATAAGATAGCAGGGCTGCAGAGACAACTGTGGCCACAGATACCCTGTCTGCGTGTGGATGTGGGGGTCTCCAAAAGAACCAGACCATTGTCACAGCTCCAGTCTCCGAGTGTGCTGAAGAAGTGTGCATCTCTGAAATCCAGAAGGCAGAATAATAAATGAAGCGCATCCAGAGATTGCACTGTCCTCCTCTATGGTGTATACAGAGGTCGAAATGTCTAGGAGGCAGAGGTAACTTCTTGTGGTATAAGCAAAGTCAGGCACAGAAAGAGGAAAGAATGGGCTTTGGCTTCTAAGTTTTGTGTGCACAATTTGTTTTATTTTAGAGAAAGAAGGAGGGAGGAAGGAAAGGAGGGAGAGAGAAACATTGATTTGTTGTTCCACTCATTTACGCATTCACTAGAGGCCCGGTGCACAAAAATTCATGTACTCAGGGAGGTCCCTCAGCTCAGCTTGCACCCTCTCGCAGTCCAGGAGCCCTCAGGGGATGTCTGACTGACGCAGTCTGGCCTCCCTATGTGAGAGGCGACCAGGCTGGCTGATCAGGGGACAGCACAGGCCAGCGAGCGGCCGGCCCTGCCCACCCCCAGCCCCCCAGTCTCCCCTCCACTGCTGCTGCTCTCCCCCCCCTCCCCATCACTGTCCCCTCCCTCTACCCGCTGGCACACACCTTGGCTGGCCTGGCGCCGCCTGCTCACCGGCCCTGCCCCCCGCCAACCGGTTGTTCTGCTGTTTGGTCGATTTGCATATTATGCTTTTATTATATAGGATTGATTGGTTCTTGTATGTGCCCTGACCGGAGATTCAACCTACAACCTTGGCATATCGGGACGACATTCTAACCAACTAAGCTACCCGGCCAGGGTGGGTTTCTGTGTACTACTTGTTCTTCACAGATATGCAGTCTGGTCCCATCCCATTGTATAGGTGAGGACACCAAGGACCAGAGAAGTGAAGCCACTTCTTTGCCCAGAGTCCTTCAGCCAGTTAGTGACAGAGTCAGCCTACAAACCCAGTCTCCTCATCCTAGTCAGGTGGGGTTTCCACTGCTTCATCCCAACTGGATTTCTTTTAGGACATAATTTTGAGGGCAGGCATCCCGTGGCCTGCTTCTTTATTTTATGAGTTTTTATTGATTTTTAGAGAGGGAGAAACATCGATGTGAGAGCAAGACATTTATTGGCTGTCTCTTGTGATAGAGCAACCTGGGCATGTGCTCTGACTGGGAATCAAACCGGCAACCTTTTGGTGTACAGGACGATGCTCCAACCGAGCCACACCGGCCAGGGCTGGCTTGTTTCTTTAAAATCTGTGCATGGTGTAGGGTGGTGTCTTGCTCATGGTAAGGGGCTCAGCCAGTGCTGTTGACTCACTCAGTGGACCTTGTCTCCCCTCTTCTTAGTAGCCCAAGTACGCAGCCCAGTGACCGGCACAAAGAAGGCGCTGGGCAAAATCCGGTGGCTGAACTGAACGAACGGTTGGGTGGCAGCAAAAGTACCAGCCAGAGAGGACATCACTTACTCTCACCTCCCTTCAGGGCAATTCCAATTCCAATTCCATTCTGAGCCTTCCCTTTTAGGAGGACAAACACTTCTGGGAAGCAGGGGATTAAGGGAGGGTGACTGGGGTTAGTGGTCCAATGGAGTCTCGTTTTCCACAAGAACTGGTTCCAAGACCTCTTGTTAGGCAAAAATCACATGATGTGAAAATTGCCCTTAAAAACCCTGTCAGACACCCAGGAAGTACAACAAGCAAACATATCACTTCTGAGGAGACCCCAGCCAGCTCGCTTTTCCTTCAGCTTGGAAGAGGGCTCTGCGGCCTCAGTGGAGCAGCAGAGGAAGCCACTGGCAGCCAGGGCACACTGGGCCAGAAACAATTATCTTTGAGGGTGATACGCTGCTGGTGTGATATGAGGCCAGGAAAGGGCTGTCATGCATGTTCCCATGTCACACTCTCTACAGGCACCACATGTTCATGGAGTGGAGGGCAGGAGGCCCATCTGCTACACTATGTCACCGTATACATTTCTCTCTCTCTCCCCTGTACACACCCCCAAACTGAGCGTGTACCGTTGACTTCGCGTCCATTAAATGGGCGCTCCAGGAAATCTCCATCTTAACACCAATCTCTCAGCACGCTGCCACCTGGGGCTGACACTTCTGAGTTCCTGACCCACAGAAACTGTGAGATAATAAATGTTTGTGGTTGGAAGCTGCTAGGTTTGGGAATATTTCATTTATACAGAATACAAATGCAGAATTCTGATACAGGGGATAGCTGGAGAGGTGGGCTAAGGAATGTGAGCTTGATTCAGGAGGGCGAGTTTTCCCGGGGAGAGCAATGGGATCTGGCCTGTCCTTTAGAAATGCCTCTGGCGCAGAGAGGTCACTGTGGAAGGAGGAAGGCTGGCAGAGACCAGTCAGGAGGCTCGTCAATTGTTTGGGGGGGGGGGGGAATCATATTCTAATAGAACAACACAGCAGAGATAGAAGACATGTGCAAGAGACAATTCCTAGTAAGAATGGTCAGACCTTGCTCTAGCTGGTTTGGTTCAGTAGATAAGAGCGTCGGACTGCAGACTGAAGGGTCCCGGGTTTGATTCCGGTCAAGGGCACATGCCCAGGTTGCGGGCTCAATCCCCAGTTGGGGTGTGCAGAAGGCAGCCAATCAATGATTCTCACTCATCATTGATGTTTCTATCTCTTCCTCTCCTTTCCTCTCTGAAATCAATACTGGTCAGACCTTATTGATCGGCTGCCTACAAATAACAATAACAAAAGTAATACTATTATCAGCTAACATTTATTTATTTATTTAAGAGGAGGCAGAGTGGGAGTGGAGGCAGGGGCCTTCTATTTATTATTGATTTTTAGAGAGAATTAGGGAGAGTGCGAAAGAGAAACATTAATTTGTTGTCCCACTTAAGCATTTTATTCGTGCATTTATTACTTGGTTCTTACAAGTGCCCTGAGGATCCAACCTGCAACCTCGGCATTTCGGGACAATGCTCTAACCAACCAAGCTACCTGGTCAGGGCCCAGCTAACATTTATTGGCAACTTAATATGTACCAAGCATTATTCTAAGCACCTGACACATATTCACATATTTAATGCTCACAACAACCTTCAATAGATACTATTGTCATCTCATTTTACAGATAAGGAAACTGAGGCACAGCAAGGCGATGTGACCTGCCCAATGCCATTCAGCTGGTGAGCAGCAGAGCCTGGGTTCAAACCTG